>NC_054704.1:56387526-56478562 GCF_016097555.1 Gigantopelta aegis
TATACTGTTAAGATTGTTTCTGTGTGCCATGTGTAACACAGATCATCGTCTACCTACTGTTACAAACAAATCTGTAATATATGCATTGCAGAAATAAACATTTTATTACCAGTGTATAGTTTGTTTTTATTAGTACATTACAAATCTGTTTTGTTACATGGTGAGTGGAAAAGAAAAGAAAAATTAATGACACATCAAAACATTTTAAAACTGATCTCTGGGGTACATTTTTATTATTTAATTATGAATTGACCATCCACATCAGACCGGCCTCGGTGGCGTCGTGGCAGGCCATCGGTCTACAGGCTGGTAGGTACTGGGTTCGGATCTCGGTTGAGGCATGGGATTTTTAATCCAGATGCCGACTCCAAACCCTGAGTGAGTGCTCCGCAAGGTTCAGTGGGTAGGTGTAAACCACTTGCACCGACCAGTGATCCATAACTGCTTCAACAAAGGCCATGGTTTGTGCTATCCTGCCTGTGGGAAGTGCAAATAAAAGATCCCTTGCTGCTAATCGGAAGAGTAGCCCATGTAGTGGCGACAGCGGGTTTCCTCTCAAAATCTGTATGGTCCTTAACCATATATCTGACGTCATATAACCGTAAATAAAATGTGTTGAGTGCGTCGTTAAATAAAACACTTCATTCTTTCTTTCCATCCACATCAATTTTATTACTTTCTAATGCCACTCTTTGATATAATTTGGCTATACTCATTGTTTGTAATATTCAAATATTGGACTTGAGTACTCAAGGGTCAAACTCAACCCAGATCCAAGTACCCGACATTAGATGATAATGAGACTAAGGAATAAAGTAAAATAGCATTATGCATCTTAATTCCAGCGATGAACATGGTTGCCAAATCATGCCATTGTATTGCATTGCAGACATTCCCATAGCCCTGTAATGTAACCGACTGCAAGCATATGGCAAAATGACATAAAAACTATAATTAATGAGAATGCTCTTCCTTATAGGGTGCTTGAACCTTGATTGGATATAGGCACCTTAATATGTTATCCTATCCTATCCTTACTAAATGGGTACTCAAGTCCTGTGAACGGACTCTAGTCATGTTGGGGTGAGATGTCGGCCAGTGGTAAAGCACTCGCTTGATGTGCGGTCAGTTTGGGATCGATCCGTCAGTGGGCCTATTGGGCTACTTTTTGCTCCAGCCAGTGCACTACGACTGGTACATGACCATGGTATTTGCTATCTGGTACTGGGCCGTGGTATGTGCTATCCTGTCTGGGATGGCGCATATAAAAGATCCCTTGCTGCTAATTGAAAAGAGTAGCCCATGAAGTGGAGTGGGTTTCCTCCCTCAATATCTGTGTGGTCCTTAACCATATGTCCGACGCCATATAACCGTAAATAAAATGTGTTTAGTGTGTCATTAAATAACCATTTCCTTCTAGTCATGCTAGACTCTACCCATGCATGAGTACTCATGTCGACCCTAATTTTCTGTGTCACACCAAAAAAAGGTATTTCTTTCCATTTTATAAACCGGGAGATGGGCTAGCTATTATTTCACTGGTTTGTAGTAATAAAAATTACAAAATTGGCTATTTAAGAAAATGGTGACCGACTTGGCTTTATTTTTGTATAAAGACCTTTGATGGCAATAACATGCATTTGTTAAAACTATTGTCAAGTTAGTAAATGAATGAATGAATGAATGAATGAATGAATAAATGTTTAACGACACCCCAGCACAAAAATGCATATCGGCTATTGGGTGTATATTCATGTAAAACCACTGTGTAAGGAGCTGTGGGGGAAAACTATAATATAATACATAAAATCAAGGTAAGTATATTTTAAAACTTTGTATAGAAGTCAAAGTGTTTTAAAAACTTTACAATTAATTCTGGATGGAATTTAAAAGATTCCAAAACATTTCTGTTACCAAATATATCAATTAATTCTGGATGGAATTTAAAAGATTCCAAAACATTTCTGTTGCCAAATATATCATTTCTCGTCGGCTTGAGATGATCACACTCCACCAAAATGTGCCGCACAGTCAGTGTACACTGACAATGTTCACACTGAGGGGGAGGGTCCTTCTTTAAAATAAACGAATGCGTCAGATATGTATGGCCGATGCGGGCACGGCACAAGACTACTTCATTCTTCCTGCATCGCCTGTAGGATGACTGCCACTCTCCCAGGACTGCCTTGACATAATGAAGCTTGTTCGCAACCGCACCGTCCCAATCGCCAAGTCGAAAAGATATACTGGTTAATATGAACTTTAAAATCACTGTAGGGGACACCAACATGGAAGTTAGTAAATGAATGAATGTTTAACGACACCCTAACACAAAACCTACATCGGCTATTGGGTGTCAAACTAAGGTAAATGCATAAATTAATTCATAATCAACATAAAATTAAACGTTAACAGTTAAATTAAAACAGTGTAAAGAACTGCAAGAAATACAAATATCACAGATATTATTACTGGTAATCAATCAATCAATCATTATTTCTTTATATATGAATAATACAAAGAACATGGCACATTTTAAAACATAAGTCAAAATATTTAAATAAGAACATATATATATATCATGTATGGATTTTAAGTGATTAATGGAACATAATTTAAATGGTTTAATAATAATTAATAAAACTATACTGAGGTAGAGGATCTGGAAAGTTGTGTTTGTCTGTGTAAAAATAGTTTGTAACATGACTGCCCAACTATTGGTGATATGTGAGCTGGCAGTCTCGGAGAAAAAAAATTGCAAGTCATGCTAGTAAAATCTGGACAGTGTAAAATTAACATTTAGAATAAAATTCAGTATTACGAAGAAATTGCAACAAACGTTCAGGATGGAATCTAAATGATTCATCACATTTCTTACAAATATATCTCTTAGTTTCCTTCATCAAGTTAGTAAATGAATATGGTGAGTCACGCTTGTAACTTTTAACTATGACTAGGTATATGACATGGTTTGTTCTTCAAGGAATTAAATTCTTTGCCACGAAATAGTGCATGCTTGAGTTGTAGTGGAATTTTAGCGCACATATTTTGTGTGTGTTGTGTCTGTTATATATTATTATCTACAGAATAAAGACTCCTAGCAAAACCATGTACAAGTGCCCTACAGTTTGAGGAGGAAATAACAGAAGATAAAATGGCGGGAGAAGAGAAAACTTCAACGAAAAGTTCGCTAAATCAAGACGAAAACAAAGCAGATAGCGACGAAACTTCACAGTCACAGGGCGCAGATCAGGCCCCTGTTTGTGATAAGCTAATTAAACTGCCACTTACTAGAGTCAAACATATAATCAAGACGGATCCCGACGTAACACTTGCTAGTTCTGAAGCGGTTGTCACGTTGGCTAAAGCCGCAGTAAGTGAAGACTCGATCAATAAGAGATTTCCTAAATTAATTTGTTGGATTCTTCTTTCGTTTACCCCCAGAATATGCAATCAAACTGTAAAAGTGGGGTACGGTAGGACAGAAAGGGGAGCAAGTCAAATATATCCAACACCAACTAATTGCTTCCCCCAACTCCAAAGTTAGCAGCTCTCCAAAATCCCTTTGAAATATTTAAAATGGGTATGATGGAACTGCAATATATTTTATGCCAGAACTAGCCCGAGTACTCAGACCACAAGATAATTGGATATGGTAGTTATAATTCTCGTATCCGAACATCCCAGTACTTTGGCCCTCGCTGCCATTGTTTATCACATAATGTGGTGAATCTTTAAGCTTAGTTACGTAGTGAATCAGACATGATTGTTTTCCGTTAGAAAATGGATTTCCGCTTTTTAAATATTCTGTTACCGATTTTTATTTTCCGCTTGTTATAATTTTTAACGAGTGGTCTTTCGGAGCACTTCGCCTTAATTTATTGTGCCAGAGAATACAAAATTTGCCGGGATGTACCAAAAATAGCCGAATATTACAATCTGAACTTGACTATATCCTGTTTTGTGATTATTAACCATAGTTTGACACCCAATAGCCGATGTATTTTTCATGCTGGGGTGTCGTTAAACATTCATTCATTCATGTTTTGTGATTGTGGTTTCCAACAGACCAATGATTTGCTGCGTAACAAGTTGGCAAACAGTTTGCTTTTTAAAAAAATGGCGCCCCCCCCCCCCCCCCCCCAACCCCTCAACTGGAAAGCCATCTCTCGGTCCGAACTAACATCGCTATGTTAGAGTAAAATCAGTGGGTTTTTTTAATAGGATGCACTAACAGATGTGATTACGTCGAGTATAATTTTGTTTCTTTTTGACTTTAATAGCAACCAAAATGGTTAAAGCATGTGCAGTGATAAAAACTACACATTATAAGTACTGTTATTCACTGTCCAAGATTCTCATTCTAATACAACAATGCTGTTTGCTGTTAAATACCTTTACATCGGTCATTTCCAAGTTCGCTAACAAATGTTTCACATATTAATCAGAACAATAAGTGGCTATACACATGTGTATACATGTACTAAATATGGGCCACATCTGATTGATTGTTTTTTTCTCTTGTTCCAACTAGTGTACCACAACTGGTCAAAGGCTGTGGTATGTGCTTTCCTGTCTATGGGTAATTGCATATAAAAGATCCTTTGATGTACATTAGAAAAAATGTAGCAGGTTTCCTCTGATGACTACACGGTGTAATTACCAAAAGTTTGACGTGATCACATCCATTTGCCGATGATTAATTAATGTGTTCTAATGGTTTCGTGACACAAAAAAACTTTAAATATGGGCCAAAGCATTTGATGAACCTGATGAAATGCAGACCTGTTGACCCCAGTGTCTGAATGCATGAGAAAACTTGTAGCATTGTTGCTGGAGTTGTAATCAAATTCAACATAGAAAATGGGTTGGTTTTTTAATTGTGTCCACCTTGGACTATGGACAGTTGGTGCAGGGATGCTGGTCAACTTGCCTGGAAACTAACGTCCCCTACCAACATACATGTACCCCTAATAGTTGATCAACACGCTCCAGTCAACTGGCTGCAAAACCAACGCTCGCTACCAGCTGGCTCAAGTGATTGATCAGTTCATTGTTGCGATGGGTGAACTTGCCCCAATCCCACTTAGCTGTGTGAACAACATATGTTAGTCGAAATCAAATGTTAGAAAGCATTTAAATTTACATCACTGATCCTCAAAATAAAGATTTCTTTATATAAGCATGTTAAAAATAAGATGAAAAGCTAAAGCTGCTTATCATATAATTTGATTATTAGAAAGCATTTTGAGTCACATTTGCTGAGTGCACCCTGTCAGTTTTAATTCTTGATACTGGATACCTGTCATTCTTGCCCTGCCATAAACGTCCTTGGATGATGTACATGTATTTAATATTAAAAGTATTAAGCTGTTAAAAAAAATCTAAAACTTCCTGTAATTAAAAAAAATATCACCAATAAGGTGTACAGATGTTAATTAATTATGTGCAACAGTAAAATTGGATTGGTGCAAGTTATACACATGTATGTATGTAAGTAAACTGGGGCAAGTTGATCAACCACTGGGTTGGTTACGTCAGTTTTGGGGCAACTTGAAGAGGTGCATAAGCCACTGGTCCTGGTCAGGTCAATTGGCGAAGTCAGTCACAAGGTTGGGTTGGGCAGCATTTTTGCATTGGATTTAACAGTAATCTACATACAGTAGAATCTGTCTTTCCATTTAGCCTTCAGTAAAACAACAATTTTTGGGGATATGTTTTTTATTTTGTGGAGGTACTTGTATGAGAAAGAAGTATAGGTAATACCAGGGAACAATACTGCGAGTGAAATTCTGTTATGACGATTTAAATTTGCAAAACACTCGTCTTTTGGCGAGTAGATTATTTTGTCAGAATCAAGCTGTCACTATAACACATTTTAGTTTACTGTTTTAGTTAGATGGCACATATATTGACGATTGAAACTGTAAACATACACTTCCACACTTTGCGCTGTGTTTGCGAACCATGACGCATAGCCGAAGTTGGTCGAAGTATTCCGATATCACACTTGGAGCTTTTCGGCCGATTTGACGATCAAGATGTTCCGAATGCTTTATTAACCACAATCGGAAATCCTCGAGACACATCAGAGTTTTCCGATTAACAAAGCCGTAAACCAATTGCTTCATAGCCAGTTTATTTGCACCTAACGTTAAGCTAAATGTTACATGGCGGGAATATGTTAAATAAATAAAAAGCCCTCGAGAATGTTTTTCTTCTACTGTATTGTTGGTAACGATAGCATACCATCAACAAAAATAAATAAATAAAATACGTCCTAGTTTCGGTAAATGTAGCCGTCGATACACTTGTCGGAATCGCGTAACCCAATTGAAAAATTGTTTACAAAGGAACGTAGAACATAAGTACTGGTAATAAGAATTACATGTACATATATATATATATATATATATATATATATACATGTATGTTATCCATACTAATACATGTACTTGATATGTTCCCTGGCGAGTAACGATCATGAGTTGGCTAGTGGCGAGTAAATATAAAGCACTGCTTTGCGCCCTGTAATATATATGTATTGTTTAAAATTACCGTTTTGTTTTGTTATTTCAGGAGCTGTTTATACAGGCTTTATCAAAAGATGCAGTCTCCAAAACAATGACTGGCAAACGAAAAACTATACAACGAAAGGATCTTGGTAAATAAAGTTGATAGCTTTTCAATGTTTACTACATCTTTGAATTTAAAAAGTGACTATCATGTTTGTGGCCAACTGATCGGATTATTAAAATTCTAATATATTCTTAAGTTTCCTTGCTTACATATACAGCCAAACCTGTCTTAAGCGGTCACACAAGGGAGTAGATAAAAGTGGCGGCTGCATACAGGTTGCCACATATATATATAGTCTTTAAAACATTTGTTGTTGTTTCTTGTTTTACCATCTGTACTGCTAATCAACGGATGTGTGCTTCCACAGTTGACTATAAATCAACTTTTGACATGTCGTCTCCTTCAGAAATAATGCAAAATTTATAAAATTATTAAATTAACCGTTCTCAACAAGTTTGTTTTCTTTTTCCATTGAATTATTTAATTCCTACTTCATGCGGTGTATTGTCATAGTAAGTGAACCTACAAATGTCAAGCATAGCCTGCCCAGAGGCAATTAGATTCATTCCAGAGTCTTACTTTCTTAATTGATACACAGTAGAGATGTCGGGACTGAATGGGTATTAGTATTCCTTAAGGTGTGAAGATCTGTTATTTGTTGCACCTTATCGCTGTTGTTAAAATATCCCTTTTTATATAACACTAAAACTTTACTGTGGCCGCTTAATACAGGTATTTTAGTGATTTGGGATCTGATTTAGGTTACCTATTATTACAGGTGCATTTACCGGTACATTATAAATAGTTTGGGAGGGTGAAAAGTGGCCACTTACGGCAGGTGACCAATGAGGACAGGTGGCTGCTAGGACAGGTTTGATCGTATATAGAATATTAGTATTTGTATATAATCCAGTGCATTTCAGGTCACCCTGTTCGTAGTAGCTCAATTTGGCTTTTCAACTACAATACCTTTTAGCTCGGGTATCCAGATACACATTTTGTTTACATGTAAGGATAGAGCTAGTGTACATGTTACTTGGTGTTGTAAACTGTTAAATACATTCTAACATGATTTCCTGGATCTAATGCCAGAAGGGGTGTTGTTGTTTTTTTAGTGTTAGTGACCAGTATGCAAGTTTAATGTCATAAGTAAACTTGAAAATGGTCGAATAAAGGTTTGTGGCATCAGGTTTAATTAGGAAACATATTTTAGACACAATGCTTGACAACTGGTTCGTCGTTAGAATTGTTTAAATTGACTATATTCAACAACTTATAAACAGTATAGTTGAAGGACATTGTAAAGCTAAATGCAATGTAGTTTTGTTTGTAACAATTAATTTTTTTCATCAACCATCTAAACAATTCAGAATAACTCTCTCCTTAATATTCATTGTAACTAGATAGGTAAAGGTCCCACTGTTTAGTCTGGGAGATCTCATGTGAACAGTATGGAGCTTTGTGACGGACAACTGATAAATGGTAAATGGAAATAGACATGGGTGTAGATTATAAATGGTGCAAACTGGTTCCTGTCGATTCATGGGACTTGTTGGGTTAGATTTCATTTTCATTAGACCGTATATTATAACAAATTTACAGTGTATTGTCAGGAGTTTTGAAATCATCCTCATGGTAGCTGGAATCTATGGTCATCCAATTTTGTTATTTTATTTTTAAAATTGTTACATCAAGAATGATTATATGCAGTTGTGTAAATTTAAGAAAGAAACTATCTGCAATCTCACCCCACCCCCCCCCCCCCCCCCACACACACTCCCCCCACTTTTAAAATGATGTGAGTTATGGACATTTATTTCAGTTGGTGGACTTCCACAGATATTCCAACCAGTACTCCATGACTAAATTAAATGGCATGTGTTATTCTGTCTGTGGTAAAACTTAACCTCTACATGTACATGTATGCACTGTTCAAAATCTGGATTGTTTTGGTTTTCTTTTTTGCAGATATTGTTATGGATACAAGAGATTGTTATGCATTTCTTGAAGGTAATATTACCTGAACTTTGTTCTTACATTAATTTCTTATTTAGTGGGTATGTTTATTTTTATTAACATCACTGAATATCCTATAACCACATAGGATAGATAATACCAGTTATAAATATTTTTCTGAAGATTTGCAATTACACAATTAATTGACAGTATTTGTTGTAAAAAATATAAGTATAAATATACAATAATTATTATAACTTTAAGTAGTGATATTAGGTACATTTATCAAGTATATGCAGATGGTGGTTTGACATCAACTTGTGGTGGACAAAACAAAATTTTGACGACACTACATGTAGCTGGAAAAATATGTACAATTTATTTGGTTCAGGACAACTCTTTTAAGCATATTTATTATATACCTATTCAATCTTACTACAGTGATAAAAGACATTTTCAAACTGTGTGATACATTTATCTTGTATACATACATGTATGTGTGATCTGGACCGGAACTTGTTAGCGCCGTTTAATACCGACATCATGTCTGATTTACAAATTACATCACATCATATTTGAAACATTACACAAGATTGCCACAGAGTACGATTCTTAACATTAAGCAAATCCATAAAAGGAGGATTGATTAACAAAGTGTAGTTACATTGTATGATGTTAAATTAAAAAAAACGTTTTTGTAAAACTAAAAGAACTTTTACAAATACAGAACTTCACATAACTTGTTTTCGCTTCCTATTTATAAACTTGTGCAATAAATAGTAAGCCACAAGAATGTACACGTATGTGAAGTTCTGTATATTTATTACATACCTGTTCAATCTTACTATAGTGATAAAGACATTTTGAAACTGTGTGATAAATTTATTTTGTATTGCACATATGTGCGATCTGGACCCGAACTCCATTTTTATTTTTACTGCATTTAGCACCTTTTATTTACTGACATCATATATGATTTACAAATTATGTCACATCGTATTTGAAACATTACACAAGATTGCTGCAGAGTATGATTCTTAACGTTATTGCCGGTGTGTTTTGAATAGATTGTTCTGTTAAATACTTAAAGGATGTCACTTGAATTTTGTAATTTATATGAAAGAAATGTGAACTTTTTTATATCAGAATATTAAAAAAAATTATTGATTTGTCAATCATGGTGTGGGGCTCGATTCCATTCGCCATGTGATGTTGATCACTTAACGATGGTCCTTAATACTATTGAAGTGGAGATAGTGTATCCTATATTGTAACATTGTTAAGCTTGCGGACTAGTACAAATTCTGATGGGTTTGTAAATTTTAGATATTCTAGTCCGGCGGGCTAGTGAAATATTTTCTATTTCTGCACCCCTGATTCTTTTCCTTTGTCTTTTCCAGGAGCTATTGACACTTGAGTGCAAATCACTTTCATAGAAAATCTCTCGATGAAAGCTTCATGTACTTGTAATACAACCAGCCAGTTTTCCAGAGAAACAATTTGTGATGACAGTTAGTACTTTCCATGTGGAAGAGGTATACTCTTTTCTCTGGAAAGAGATATTAATGGAGAAACGGTCTTGGGGAGTGTCAGGATTGTATCCTTATGCGATTTTCCTACACTGAACTGTTTGAAGAATCTAAGACAACTGAATAGTCACATGTATGAGGATATTACAATGTGCACATATTCGTGTGAAGAAATTACATCTTTGTATTCGAGAATTTAGAGTCAACTGATTATAGTAATGAATGCAATTTTGTACAATACAAATTTAACACATGTTTTACTACATTTTATTTTTAATAAATTTCATAATTTGCTGGTCAGAGTTTTCGTTTTCTTCCAATAGAAAGTGTTTGTCCAGGTGTATTGAATGATAATCTGTCTTGTAGACTTGAGATTGTCCGTTTCAGTGAATTGATCTCCTGTTCATATTCACATTTCATGTGTTGCAGTTTCTACAAATAAAACCAATAATAATGATAACTGCATTATCACATGTAAATAAAAGTTTAAAGATGATTATAACATAACTGTAGGTGGCTTGGGCATTGAAACATGATTTAATACAGATTGTAACATAACTTTCGGGGGCTCAGGCATTGAAACATAATATAATACAGATTATAACGTAACTGTTGGGGGGGCTCGGGCATTGAAACATGATTTAATACAGATTGTAACATAACTGTAGGGGGCTCGGGCATTGAAACATGATTTAATACTGATTGTAACAACTGTCGGGGGGGCTCAGGCATTGAAACATGATTTAATACAGATTGCAACATAACTGTTGGGGGGGGGGGGGGCCTCAGGCATTGAAACATGATTTAATACAGATAGTAACAACTGTCGGGGGCTCAGGCATTGAAACATGATTTAATACAGATTGTAACATAACTTTCGGAGGCTCGGGCATTGAAACATGATTTAATACACATTGTAACTGTGACGGTACATGCTCTTAATTTCTTTTCGCCTGTGGCGATATTAATTGTTTTAGAAGGCCGTGTGCAGTTCCAAATGCACTTAGCCAGGTGGGCAACTTTGTTATGTAATACCTTTGCGCGACCGTGAATTCCAATATGCACTTAGTCCAGCTGTGGAGGCCATGTGGCTAGTACATGTAGTTACGTAATATCTCCGGTAGTGCTGTTTATGGCCAGGGGATTGCTCGCGGAATGGCGACAGCCAGTCTGACGATCAGAGAAAAATATGCCGGCGTGGTGGTTGTGGAAAATCCACATGATACGTGAGGTACCGCCTTGTACCCCCAGGCGATATTCGCTGTCTCTGAGAGTTTTGAATAAATAGCTAGGATTTTAGATATATCAGTGAGAAACATTTGGAAGTATCCAGGGGAACGGTCGTCGTCCACTGAACGATCTATATTAGTTCAGACGGGACTTTGGTAAATATATATTTTCTGCTCTGTGTATAACCTTGATGTGATTGATGTGACTTTAAATATTTTAATACTGTATTATACCAATATTATTTAGACGGTGCTGCCGGTCATCTGACACAGTAATCTGTAGGCTCACTGTCCTAAATAATTATAAAAAGCTTAACCAGTCATCCTAGAGGACCTAGGTAAACTGTAGGTTATTGTCTTTATTGTGATAGGTACCAGTATTAATTCTGTGTTACAAGGTTACTGAATGAGTAGTAAGGGTTAATTAAAAATTAACCAGTTAGGAATAGAGCTGTAATTCCTTTATTAATTAAGTTCCCCTGGAAGCGTTTTTCAATTATCACACGTGTGTGTGTTAGCGTTTCTCAATTATCACACGTGTGGGTGTTGTGTCACAGTGAAGTGATTAGCATATTGTGTAAACTAGACACCTAGAGATTAACTAATTAAGTGATCAGTTCTGGGTTGTTATTATTTGTTGTTGTTAATTAACTACTGCGGCAGTACATTTGTCAGCGTAGGTTAATACAGATTCCAAAGTGTATTGTGTTTTTGTTGTGTTTTCTAGTGAACTAAACGTGCTATAATAATATATACTTTATATAAGATCTTATCTCTGATTATACGAGCCAACGCGGGTATAACTGCCTGTTACAGAGAGATCTAATAGATATACAGTTAGGATGGATATTTGGACAATCGTGTTTTATTCAGTTACGGGTATTATAGAATCCCCGTGACAGTAACATAACTGTTGGGGGGGCTCGGGCATTGAAACATGATTTAATACAGATTGTAACATAACTGTCGGGGGCTCGGGCATTGAAACATGATTTAATACAGATTGTAACATAACTGTCGGGGGCTTGGGCATTGAAACATGATTTAATACAGATTGTAACATAACTGTCGGGGGCTCGGGCATTAAAACATGATTTAATACAGATTGTAACATAACTGTCGGGGGCTCGGGCATTAAAACATGATTTAATACAGATTGTAACATAACTGTCGGGGGCTTGGGCATTGAAACATGATTTAATACAGATATTTGGGATTCCATCACATAATCTTACATTTTCGACTAGGATTCATGGAAACACGTATAAACTGCTGAATTCGCAGCCTGACCATTCTGTTCGCATGTCAGTTATGTGACTTCAAATTCACACAAACAGCCAATAGGTTAGGTGGTAAAACATATTCTAAAATTAAATTTTGCAGAACTTTATTCATGAATTCCAAAAATGCATGTGTTCTATAGTATTCTAAACTGATTTTCTGAAACATGCACAGTATATTTTAGGTCAAATTGTCACTCAACATTTGCATAAATATAAGTTGCATAACTTAATGATCGGTTACCTACATGCAGGCCTAGTAAGTAAATATGTAGTAAGTAAATATCGCATGTACAGACTTCAGGTTACCAGCAATTTTGAAATAGTTCAGCACATCAAAACTAAACATTTACAATTTTTGGCATGTCAATCTTTGTTAAAAGAAAATATAACTGATCCCACATGTAAATATAGGTTAAATATTTGGCCCTGAACTCATGTCAGGACCATCATACCATTCGTAATTGACTCAAACTAATCTAATTTAATAAACAAACAACATGAACTTGGAAGGATGAAAGACATTTTTCGATATAAAATTGCAAAGTTGTTTAACTGCAAATGAATACCTTGCGGAATATTTCATTACTGGCTGTGTTTTGTGGGTTATGTTGTGTTTGGACCTTCTGCCGCTGTAGTCGAATCAGTTTATTTTCATACTGAATTGGAAGCATATATATTATATTTATTATATGCACGTTGGTATATGTGAATGTACTTAAGTTTAAGTATACAGATACACCAGATAAATGCTCTATAAAATTACATTGATCTACTGTAAAATACTTTATTTTTGTGTTTGAATAAAATTTGTGAAAATA
This sequence comes from Gigantopelta aegis, assembly GCF_016097555.1. Classification (NCBI taxonomy): domain Eukaryota; kingdom Metazoa; phylum Mollusca; class Gastropoda; order Neomphalida; family Peltospiridae; genus Gigantopelta; species Gigantopelta aegis. Next base: position 56,400,921 of record NC_054704.1, read on the forward strand.
AATTCCATGCGAAATTAAAGGCTGATAAAAATTGGACATTCAAAAGAAAAAAAAGTTGTCTCGTTCAATCAGATCCGAGACCACATTAGTATTGGCTGCACGGGACTATAGTAGTAACAATGTGACACTTGACACTTTATATCAAGAAGCGGTATCAAAGTAAAGAATATATTACACGATAAAAAAACCTAAAAAGTTTTGTATGTTTTCTTTCATAAGTGCTGGCGACAAAAGCAAATGAATAAATTAATGTTTAATGACACCCCAGCACGAAATTATATCGGCTATTGGGTGTCAAACTATGGTAATGCAAACAAATAAAGTGATGATCAACATCAATATAAAAATTCAATATTTAAATAAAACACAGTGTAAAGAACTGCAAAAATACAAGACTTTTATTCAAAATTTTAATTGTATCCCGAAGAAAAAAAGGGGATTTGTGCTGTATTGGCCATTCTCAAAAAGAATGTTGCACCACGGTGAGGTCACAGCACGCACAGGGGCATGACAAAAGCAAGACACGTGTTTAAAAAACAAAAGTAAACCTCACAGTATGCTAAAATGTGGAAGTTCATATTGGGACTTCACAACAAAGGTTTTATTTGCCCGTTGGTCAATCATGAACGAGTATTTTGACAGTAATAAATAATGTTTACATCAAACTTGTGCCTTCAAATTCCGTTTTGTTTTGAGGTTCGGTTTTTATAAATAAAAGTTTGAGGATTAATACGAAAAAAGCACGGGGTAGACTAAGCACCTTACGTAAACTTATGGTATTTTGTAAACAATAAATGTCAAAATTATTAACATCATAACCAGTACTTAAAAAATTGTTGGGGGAGGGATGGGAATTTGTGAAAATATATGCTCGCGAACTTACTCATTTTCATTAAATAGTGAAAATTTTATCCTGAGAAAATAAAGTATTTTACAGTATACAATACAATACAATACAATAACTTTATTTCCATGTTCATATATGTATAATAAAAACTTAGTCTGGTTGACCAGCAAAAATAAAGTACATAAAATATTAAACGCTAACATCAAAAAACTAAACTACAACTCTTGTTTAATAAAGTACATGTAGTGTAACAGGTTCTATTGTCTTTTGTCTGTTCTTCGATATTTGGTTAATTAAAATAAATAAATATATATTGTGAACATACCAGTGGTTTCATGTTATTGCTGAATGCATTTAAAATTTGTTAATGACAATTGTTATGGTTTAAACTGAATGTATCTACGCGTAGATCTGATGCAAGTTAGTGAATACATCGTAACATGTTTGAAGGTTAATTTATTTTTTTAAAAGAGAAGAAAATCTATAATGAAAACAAAAAGTAGCTAAACTGTACAAAATTAATGGACAGCAAATATTAAATTATATCCTACTTTTTGGTGAAGTGAACAAGCAAGAATTGGAAAATGAATTGTTACTGCATTTTTACAGTTTCTTACTTCTATTGACATTTTGGTCAGTTCAGATTCTTTAAGCTTCTGTACTTCATTTATTTTGTTTTCTAATTCTGATATATAATTTTCTTTGTCCGCCAGTTGTTTTTTAAGAAGACATTTTTCAGATTCATCTGTAAATGAATTTTTAAAATTAGCATATATGCATTGCATAACATTTCATAAACACAAAATAAGTTCCATCATTATTAGTAAATTCTACAACTATTCTTTTATTGTAGACCTAAAGTTTTAAATACATGTATTAAAAAACTATCTTCTGTCCCCAAAATATATACTATTACATACATTTAAAATACACTTGCACACACAGAGTTTTAAAAGATTTTAATACCCTTTAACATAAAACCCCCAAAACAAATAGGGTCTTGTTGCAATCTATTTTTGCATATGTTTAATTAAACATTAATAAATACAGAAATTTGGGCATTAAATACATGTTCCTGAATATATATGGTATATATAAATTTAAATGTACCAAAATGTAATCAGTCCTTGAAATTTGGATAATTTTGTGATGGATGTCAATTAATGGCCGTTGTAAACTAATTTTACCACAGTATTGTGGCAGCAATTAAAAGAGTACATCTATAAAGATTAATAGACTCCATCATATGTGATCATGTGGGATAGAAAAAGTACACCCGAGGTAGTGGAAATTTCCACCACTGAGGGTGTACTTTTTCTATCCCACATGACCGCATATGATGAAGTCTTTTTTTCCCATCCATTCGCTAAATAAACCATTATTTTACACAAACAATCAAAGATGGCTGAAAAAGTAACTGCTTTATTTGACATCATATTTGCTGCGTCTGTTTCATGTGTTAAATATAATTTAACACTACAAATTAACAAGATAGCTTTTATAATGAAGGTTTTATTAACAAAATATTGGTCTAAAACTACCCAACTGGCATTGTTATGACGTCATATATTACCAATGCCGTAATACTCCCCATTTCAAATTCAATGACATTATAGCCCATGCAAGACAAATTTATTCCGCATGGGCCGACATGGAATGGGTCTGTCTTGCATGGTTAGGGATTGGAGAAATGTGTATATGTGATCCACTGAAGTGAATGTCCTTAAACATGACATTTCATTAAAATAAAAGCTCACAAATAAAGTGATAGCTAACTCTTTTTCATTAAACATTTTAAAATAATAAATTAACGAAACATTTTGACTACAGTATTACTATGATATAAATAATAACTCAACACTATTAAGATATACAGATTCTGATTGTCAAAATAAAAAGTAACATAAACTTTGAAAATATTATAATAGCCATTTAATTTTTTTTTTAAATCAATGCATGAAAGATTTAAGATCTTGTACAAGCTTGATTTATCTGTGTTTTTAAGGAGTCTGTTAATTCTTTTAAATAAAAAAAGTATGCTTCAATACCAAAATAGTCTAATTATACTGAATGGCAACTTTCGGGAAAACCGATTACGGTAACTACAATATTTCAAATCAACCAAGAAGTTAACAGTGGAGTCATTTTTTTCCTCTTCAGTTTTAAGACGGTTTTAAACTGTCGTCACAAATAAATTTTGTAATTCACCCAAAAAATGTATATGTATTGATATGACTTGACAAGTTTCAAATGATCAGTCTTAGAGAAATTAAACCCCGATAGTACACCGGTAATTATGTAATCTTGCAACTGAAATACCACACTGCACATTTGTAGTAATAAATGGTTGCATGTACCTAATTGGTTTAAAGAATACAACAAATTAAAATGATTACATTCTGTTTTAATCTGTGTTTTCATATTTTCATAATTTTGTTCCAGACTTCTTTTCAGATCACCTTGTTCTTTGTTGTGACTGAGCTCATTTTCCTGTATTTTCTGAAAATATGTTAAGACATGCATACCTCATAGAACGTCACAATACTGATGATACACTAGACAATACATGATCAGTTATCAATTCTAAGTGATATAATTTTAAATTGAAAAAAGCTTCAGTGACAAATTAAAATTATTCCACAGGGGATATAACTTTAAAATACCTGATGCTCACTTTATAGAACTGGTGCAATATTTAGTGGGAAAAGTGCACATAGACCAACTTGTCAAAAGGGCACCCCAATGGGGGGGGGGGGGGGGATTAAAAAGAGGGGAAAGAAAAGAACTTAAAAATAGGGGAGGGACTGCCCCCTGGTACACTCTGGATCTACTCAAGTTTATTGTTATATTTATTGCTTAGGTATTTGTGATGAATCATGATGTCCTATTCAACCAAATTAATTAAGGGCCAGTTAACATTTTGATAATTTTTTTGCTAGTGTTATAATATTACATGTACATATCTTAACACATTTTTATCACAGACAATTTCTAAACATTGAATAAATTGTGTCCAGTGATACACACAAAAAGCATGCACAGTGTTTGGCCCTTAAATATGTTTGTTGAGTATGTTCAGTACCGACAAGGTCATTGGGTGTCATGCTGTAAGTTATTTGTAAATTAGAAAATGGCTACATTTTATACAAGAACAAATATGTGAAGTGAAACGTGGTAAAAGTGGATTTCTTTTAACTGGCAATTTTTCTCTATTTAGAGACAGGTTATATATATAGCCGAGTGGAGGAGCACTCCCTGAGGTACAATGGGTCACAGAATTAGGGTTTATCCCCCCATGTTCTAACAAGTGTGCCATGACTGGTACTTCAAAGGTCTATGTGAAAGTGCTTATAAAAGATCTGATGCTGCTTTTTTAAAACGAATAGCCTATATGGTACAGGTGGCATTGACCAAATGTCAAAATAACCAGTTACTAAGAGATCAAATTGCCAGTTTAAAATGTATTGAGGTATTGTTAAATATTCCTTTCCTCTCTAACTTTATTCACGTATTAAAATTATTAATAAAACTCTCAAGTCCAAAAATAAGACTTAAGTTTATGATCAGATAGGTATCCTTAAATACCCAAAAGAAACCAGAAAATTAAATCTGAATGACACTAACTGCTTTGCAATTAACAGTGCATGACATCAAACATGGTGGGTTTTTGGGTTTTTCTTTATCTGGGACCACAAATTAAAAAAACATACATTACTGACAAAATATTAGTTTTTAGCAGTAATTTGAAGTTATGAATAGTCATCACTGTACCATCTAATGTGGGCACATCCCCGAGAGCCAAATTATACTTGAGAAAATTTGGTTCCAACAATTGTGTCATCTGCAAATGAATATTTTTTGTGGTCCCAAGATAAAATATTCTATCACAACAGGCTAGTGAAATTAATACAGCACTGAACATACATAACTAATTAACCATGTTAAAAATTGCTGATGGGAATCTCCCACAGATCCAGCAAAAGATTGAATGATCCCCCCGCATCCCAGTGCCCAGTGTTGATGATTATAAACATACTTGATTCAGTTTTTGTATATTTTCTTCTCTTATTTTAACTTCAGATTTCAGAGTTCTGTTTTGATCTGAAAAGACAAACATTATGACAGTTCAATATACTGTATCTTCACACATTTAACCAAAATTATTTCTCCTTGATTTAATTTGGCTTTCACAAAAAGAAGAGTAAAGTTTATATTTATTTTAAAATGAAAACCATAATGTTAACTTCTAAAGGTTTATATGTTTTGTGATGTTTTGTTGAGTTTTGGTGTTTATATATATATATATTATATAAACTTGTTACCTTCCATGTCTGCCAACCTACTAAGCTGTTGGTGGAACTTTTTAATCATTTTATGCATTTCGTGCGTTTCTGAAATTAAATTTAAAAGCAAATGATTAGTAATTTACCTGTAATCAAATTCAGATAATTTTCATAATCATTTCTAATATATGGAAACAAACAGAAAAAGAACATGCCCATAAATCGATTTTACATATCAACAGAAATAAATGTTAAAGACATTCCACCAGTTTCACTGCATGTGTTCAATGACAAATACTGAAGAAACTTTAAATAAATTATATGATGTTAAAATCTAATATTTACTGTAAAATAGTGTACTGGTGTGTTTATGTTTTGGATTTGATGTTTTGGCAAATCTGAAAAACTGACATATATTAATGTTGGTATTTGAAAACAATGAAGACTATTAATGAACTGCATTCTAAAGTGGAAGGGGTATCATGAGATGTGATAAGTAAAGTTACAGAAGAGAAGGGTGTTTGTCAAGAGTTACATAACATTTTGAAACAATTATCTTCTTTTTATTTATAAAGTAAAATGCAGCTAGTCATTGCTAAATTTTATTTTTTAATGGTTATTTTCTACATCTAGTATTTATTACCAAAACATACTAACAGAAAATCTAATAATATTGGTCAAATTGTGACATTGAAATTGAGGGGGGAAGAAGTATTGACAAGTGTTATATAATTTTAGAGGGGGGGGGGAGTGGCCTTAGCCTTACAAAATGTTACATAAGAAGAGGGTATAAAAATGCCAAATTTTACATGACATAATTTTTTAATGGTCCCTTAATTACCATTTTGAAACTTTTCATTTGATTTTAATAATCTTTCTTTTTCATGTTTTTCTTGTCTTAAATCCTCAGCAAGAAGAGATTTTTCTTTGACGACTGCTTGATAATGCTGAAAATATAAAAATGTATTTATACATTATAATTGAAGAAATTATGTTAGAAACATTCCATGCAATTTAAGCTCTCTGCATTTAATGTACATGTATGCAAAACTAGTGAATTATTTGTTAAAATTAATTTTTTTGTACCATTGTTGGCAAAATTTTTCAACGAGATTAACTTGGATATATGCATGTACTGTATCTTTATTTTTGTGAATTTGTTATTAGCAAAATAGTAGAATGGAGCAACTAAGCATATATTGTTTAAACAAGGTATGAACTACCTCGATATCAGGCCTTGTGTTTTAAGGCGAGTCATCTGCACCTACCATCATCTATATAAAATGAATTTTAGGTGTACTAACAACCATACACCTAACATGGTTTGGTGCAGGCTTTGAACAAATCTCAATAAAAAAAAAATCGGGGGTGGGTGCTAAATTCATTTATACTGTTCATGTATTTATAGCCAGAGTACTCCCAACGGTAAGAGAGCGAGACAGACATTTGGACAGTTATCACGCTCTCTTACCATCAAACAACAATCTATCTCTTATACAAAGATACTATATTTGGGTTAAATATCATTACATTGATCATTTTTTAGTTCCCTGACAACTATTTTTTTCATATACATACATTGTATAATAATCACTAATACAGACACTACAGCAAGAAACCTGTCAGCAACTAGCCTACCTATTTAACTAGAACATTATTGAAAGGGGGTGCTGTTGAATTTCTTCCTGTAGTGTGTGTATTAGGGTATTAATAGGTCTGTGTGAAAAATTGTTTATCTGGGAACTCGAAAATTATGTATGTATAGGTATTTGATGTCAAACATAGGATTGTTGTTTTATTAGATTGGTAATCTTTGACTACCGTTTGGTAGGCAGAGATTGTACAATATTGATAAAGATTGTTCTCTGATGGTAAGAGCGTGATAACTGCCCAAATGTCAGTCTATGGGCCTTCCCTCAGCCTTTTTTCATACTATGGAATTTACTACAAGTTAGGCCCTATTTATTTCTGAGAAGATTGTTTTCTAAATTGGACCCAAAAATAGTTTTTAAAAATTTATTATTTCCAAAACACTTTTACTTTTAATTCTTACGTCAAACAAAACTGAAATTATTTAAAAAAACAACAAAAACAAAACAAAACACACAAAAAAACAATTTTTATAGGATGGGACTCTTTTTTTTTTTTTTTAAAGAGTAAATACCGTCATAATACTCTGGCTAACGAATAAACTGATTTGATTTGATTTACATTATGGTGAAAATTAAAATATGCAATATGCTGATAACAGCTAAATATGCAGTACACTGTTCCAGGTGTCAAAAGCTTCAATTAGTAGCTCTGGATTGCGAGATCCATTAACTTTGGTTACGAATGACATATCTCATAATCGTCTGCTAAATGGTCAAGGGGAAATTACTCTGCATTATATATCGTATTCTTCAGTATTAAAAAAGCATAATAGTTATTTGTTTATATCGAATATTTAGTTTGTTTTAGAATGAGACATCTTATTTATTAACCCCAATCTTTATAATTATTTGTTTCATGATTTTTGGTTTCTCATCTATATTTAATTATTTTGCAATAATGCCCAACACAGATGACGAAAACCTGACAGTAACTGTTGCGTCCAAGGTTTCTTTCACAGAACTTTGTGGTTTGCTGGAAAAGATTTCTAAAACTTCAGGAAATGATAAAAAGAAACGAGTTTTAAAAGATTTTGTGCAGAAATGGAGAAATTTTCACGATGAACTGCACTCAAAATCAAATGACACGGTATGTTATAGGCTTAATTATTATGTTACATGCACAAACGGCATTCTGGTGCTTTAATTTGGGTATAATATTAAATATCCATCCGGCCCCCCTTTATTATTTTTAGTTATGGTTAGGGTTGGGTAGGGGGGTGATCAGGCGGATATTTTTCCAATGTTCTTAAAATGAAAACGTCATGTACCCAATTACTTCATCAAGATTAACTTCGTGTACAAGCACAACTCGAGGTTTATCCTGCCTAGCCATTCCGCCATTGGCTGTTTCTGGACAACGGTTCGAGGAATTTTGCTCGGAACAAAATTGCAGTCAAAATGACGCTTACCATCACATTTTCACACCCTAATCGTATATTGTGATCTATTTCGAGCTCACTGAGACCAAGAAATACTTACTTTGAAATGATCTTCACTTTTAATTAAAGGAAAAAAGTCCGACTTTACCGAACGGATTCTAGCAGACTACTAGAATCCGCTCGGTAAAGTCTGACTTTTTTCCTTTAATTCAAAGTGAAAATCATTTCAAAGTAAGTATTTCTTGGTCTCAGTGAGCTCGAAATAGATCACAATATACGATTAGAGTAGGAAAATGTGATGGTAATCGTTATTTTGACCGCAATTTCATTCCAAGCAAAATTTCTTGGAACTGTTGTCCAGAAACGGCTAATGGCGGAATGGCTAGGCAGGATAAACCTCGCCGTTGTGCTTGCACGCGAGGTTAATCTTGATGAACTAGTACCCAGTTTATTGTTGTTGTAATGAGATGCCAAGTGACGTCATTGGAATTCTGACGTTATACAAATTCAGAATTTTCCTATATTATTACAATGCTTAGTCACATTAAAATAAAAGCTGGTATACTAACTTTAACCCCTGTCAAAATTCTATAACAAGCAGACAATGCTGTTCACAGGTCCCTATGTTTTTATTTTTCATAATTCTGTTTTAAAAGATGAAAGAAATAAAAGGTACCTTTTGTCATATATATTGTGTAAAAACAATTGCCATTGGATATGTTTTATTGTGTATGAAGCAAAAACAAGGGTGCAAAAAATTACTGTCGTTGACCGTAGACATCAAAAGTTGTAGAATGTCTGTGGGGGGGGGGGGGGGGGGCATATTTTAATTCACCTTGCAACTTCTAATTTTCAAAGTGTGTTTTTCATCTTAGTAATAAACAAAAAAGAAAGTCTGCAGGCTTCGACCTGAACATTTTTTAATGGTAGCCCCCCACCCCCCCCCCCCCCACCCCAGGCTACCAGGTTATGAAATATGGAAGCCCTCAGTAAAAATTGGTAGCCCCATAAATCGTTTATTTTTATTTAAACATGTTTTAGGTGGGGGGGTTTAAAGATATTTAAATGTCTTATTGATGGGAAAAAAAATGGACGTGCAAAAAAACGCTAGTAGCCTGGTGGACTGCCAGGTTTAGATATCTGGTAGCCTGAGGGGGGAATTGGTACCTATCAAGTCGAGTCCAGCTGGTCTAAGTGAATTGTGATGTACATGTAGTATGCACATTGGGCTTTTTCCTCCAACATATCCAGGACTTCAGAACTTCTTTACCAAAGGCTGTGCTGGCGGGGTTTTTTTTTGTTGTTTATTTTTGTTTGTTTTTTTGTCTTCCTCTTATACATAAATTGTCCTCTGGGCTCTGGCCCATGCAGTCCTAAAAGTAATGTTATATACTTATTAGATAGCTTCAACAATATTATTTTATTTTTCAGAATGATTCTTTTTATCCTGCAATGAGGTTGCTATTGCCACATTTAGATAAAGAGAGATTGGCTTATGGAATCAAAGAGGTTTGGTGAAAGAAAATGTAGTTAAAACTAGATAGAGATAATGTACACAAACTGAGAATATGATCCACTGCAAATTCATGTTAAAATAATGTCAACTTCCTCTAGATGGAAATGGGTTTTCGGGACTTTTGAGTACACACTTGGAGTATATGAATAAGAGGGAAGGAAAGCAGGTGAATAAAATATGGGTCGGGAACCAAATTGATTGTACATACTCTAATGTACTAAAATTGAATGTCTAAACTAATGTTTCTCAGTCATTGGTCTGTCTTTGCAGCAGCATCTTTGCTGATTATTGTGACATTAGATAAAACAAATCTAGCAGAATATAAAACACCTGTGGTGCTCAACTGTTCTGGTTTCATCTTGTATAATACAGTTACTTTTGGTACATCAAACACAAATGTTAGTTTGTTTTATTTAATGACACCATTAGAGCAGATTGGTTAATTAATTATCAACCGTCTGTCTATCGAACATGGTTATTCTGACTCTTACATATGTAGTCTTTAGAGGAAACCTGCAACATTTTTCCATCAACAGCAAAATATCTTTTACGGTATATATATATAGACTTTATCACAGACAGGACAACATATACCAGTCATGTATCACTGGTTGGGACCAAAAAAACTCAATTGATGTGCTGAGAAGGTTCTGAGCTAAATCCCCACCCATCCCAACCAGTGCCCTACAACTGGTATATTAAAGGCCACTTTTTAGTTAGAAAGCCAGAAAATAGTCAGCATCATATGGATAAATAATTAAACAGGGTTCGAAATAGCGGCCTGTGAAAAGCAGTCCATTTTTTAGATCTAGCAGGTGAAATAAAACTCACCTGTTAAAATTACCACAAAATCGCAGGTGATTTTTCAAGAGACCGATCTACGTATGTACAATCATCTCATTTTCTCGTGATTCTGTTATAAATGTTTTAGGTTTATGATGTTCTAAAATACATCTCAGAGGTCCTAATTTTCCATACACTGTCCCAAACCCTCCACTCACTCAGACACCACATGCTTATTTCCAGCAGGCCATATGTTTTCTTAATAGGCCATATTTTGTTTAGCCTGCTAGTGCTACATGTATGTTAAAACAATAACGGCAGGCCATTTTTTACTTCGTATTTTGAGACCTGTTAATTGATAGCCAAACATTATTCTATTTTCAGCATATGCTTGCCAAGTTGATGATTGAGGTACTCTGTTTGGGAAAAGATAGTCCTGATGCAACTCGACTCCTCAACTATAAGTCACCTAAAAATGCAAGAGCTGTGAGTTTTGGTTCATAATTTCTGTTTTAGTTACCATAACAGCCATAAATACATGTATAAAAATTCTTAATAAAATGCTCTCTTGTAAACTTTTATACAAAAATTTGAACAAAAAACCCATTTTGTCTGTTTATTGACACCATTGTAGTTGGTTCCTTTTGATATTGTATATTATGTGGCTGTATTAAGCAGCTGCCTAATGTAATATTGAAAGGTAATCTGTCAACACAGTGTCTGTTCTAAATGTTTAATTGTTTCTCTTAAATTTGCTTCATTGTTTCACCTTTTGTTCCATGTCAACAAATTAACACATGTTTTATTTTTTCCTACATCCAGAAAGAAAGTTTTAACCAAAAACAGACCTGTATACCACAAATTTGTTATAGCATTAAGCATTATCAATTAAGACCTATTTAAAAACTGTGTACTTCTTTTTACTTTTTACTTTTTAATTGTGTTTATTTACATAAACTAATGCTTATCATGTAGATATTTCATTTACAAAAATTCAGTATGACGTAACATATATGATGTTTTACACCTCCAGGATGCTGGGGACTTTGCCAGTGTGGCTTACTTTGTGTTGAAGAACCGATGTCCGGAGAAAGGAACACTGACCATAGAGGAGGTGAACTCTTGTCTGGACAGCATCGCTACAAACAACGCGGCCAAGAAGAAGGACGAGGTTCGGAAGAATATTCTCCACCTGCTGAAGAACCTGTCGGCCATGGAACAGAAATGGCTGATTCGCATGATTGTCAAGGAGCTAAAGGTCGGTCTCAGCCAGGCGTCCATTCTCTCTGTGTACCACCCTGATGCAGAGGAGCTCTACAACGTCAATAACAACATAGAGAAGGTAAACACAAATGAGGTCAACAGGGCGAGACGTAGCCCCGTGGTAAAGTACTCGTTTGATGCACTGTCGGTCTAGGATCGATCCCCGTTGGTGGGCCCATTGGGCTATTTCTCGTTCTAGTCAGTGCACCACGACTGGTATGTCCTAGGCCGTGGTACGTGCTATCCTGTCTGTGGGATGGAAGGAAGAAAGGAAGTGTTTTATTTAACGATGTACTCCACACATTTTATTTACGGTTATATGGCATCAGACATATGGTTAAGGACCATACATACAGTGAGAGAATAAACCCGCTGTCTCCACTTCATGGACTACCCTTTCCAATTAGCAGCAAGGGGTCTTTTATATGCACCATCCCACAGACAGGACAATACATGCCTTTGTTACACCAGTTGTGGAGCACTGACTGGAACAAGAATGTCTGTGGAATGGTGCATATAAAAGATCCCTTGCTACTAATGGAATAATGTAGCAGACTGTCAAAATTACCAAATGTTTGACATCCAATAGCCAATGATTAATAAATCAATGTGCTCTAGTGGTGTTGTTAAACAAAACAAACTAGATGATGTTTTTCTGCATAATATTTGAGCACAGTGAATAAGAAGAAAATATAATGTACACAATATTCTGTATTTATTATAAACCCTTTCATTTCATCATTTTTATTAGGTATTCAAACCACCAAGCTCACCTGATGTTTGTGTCATAGGACTGATCAGTGTTTGTTAACCCATTAGCTAAATTTATGAAAGTAATTAAATCCTTTTTGAGGGTGGACCTAAAATAAATACCTGACTAAAACATTAGAGCATATTAAACCTAAAATCAAGATTAAGATGTGCTTTTATGACTGGACGATAAGTGTTCTTGTCTCGGCATATTACTATGAATATACAAGCAATGAAAATTAAGAATTTACATATGTAGAGTAATACTTTTCTGATCTAGAATAGTACCATATAGAAAGCTTATATTTGTTAAAAAGCCAATTGCTTTTCTTTTTACAGGTTCTACATGTTAAATACTATTTAATTAAGTACATTACCATGTAACTGAATCCATACCTGTTACATAGGACACATTTTGAGTTGACTTTGGATATCCTTAAAAATCCATAAATCATTTTAAAATTGTTTACAGTACAGTAATGCACTACTTCATGAAAAAAACCTTAGTGTAATTTTATTTTGTTTTTGTAGGTCTGCCGACTGATGCGTGACCCATCTGTTCGTGTTCATGAGATTGGGATCAGCATATTCTCTCCATTCACTCCCATGCTTGGTGAGAGAGCATCTCCTGACAAGGTAAAGTACATTATTACAACTTATTCTATGAAAAGAAGTGACCTAATGACTTAAGCACTAATATATCTTATATTAATTTGTATAAAAATATTAACATCTAAGTAATGTCCCTGAACATGTACAATAACTAAAAATACATATTTGAACAAAATGAGTCTGCAGGGTGTGTACTACCAAATCAAATCCCATAGACGACAATAGTAACATATGTGGCTAAAACTCCTACCTGCAGCTTATCAATCGACATGAACACCACAAATATAAATAGTACCACCCCTCACCCTTAAAGTGAATCAGAAAAAATTGGGGGTCAAGCTGCTCATTTCTGAGATAACGGGTAGCACCTATGACTACCTTAGTTCCACACAAATGTTTTTACAGGTACCCCATTCATGTTTCAAGCACAAAGCTATTTCACAGTGGTACTAGATAAAATAAAAGTATACATATTTTGCCCAGATGAAACTAATTTTTTTTACAACCCACTCACATTTATCACCAATCACAGGACTTGTGGTGTTAACTTCTCTATCAAAAGTTCGGTGCACCTCGAACTTTGACCTAGCCGGAAGTTATTTGGTTTAGTACTACCTGCAAGTTCAAGAAAATTAAAAAACAGATTGTCTTTCCACTTCATTCTTAACCTGGCATTAACCTAAAAGTTGTAGAATATGACTAAGGTCAAGTGGGGTCGAGATTTTGCTCAGTCATTTGAGTGCTCACCTGAGGTGCTTGCATCACATGATGGAACCACCTCAGTGGATCCATTCAATTGATTGGGGTTTCTGTTGTTCCAGCTAGTGCACCACAACTGGTTAACGGCTGTGGTATGTGCTTTCCTGTTTGTAGGAAAGTGCATATAAAAGATTATTTGCTGCTAATGGAAAAATGTAGTGGGTTTCCTCTGACGACTGTACGTGCCTATCAGAATTAACAAATGTTTGACATCCAATAGCCAATGATTAATTAATCAATGTGCTCTAGTGGTGTTGTTGATCAAAACAAACTTTAAGAGGCACAGGTTTCCATGGATTGACCAGCCCATTCACCAGATCTGATCCCATATGAGGTATTTACAATCATTTACATCATTGCAAAGTTATCTTATGCTGCTATTTAATCTACATAGAAGGGTATTATTTCCTCACTTTGTTACTTTGTCATTGATAAATTCTGCACTGTTTTGTCATTTGAAAGAAAGAAAGAAATGTTTTATTTAACGACGCACTCAACACATTTTATTTACGGTTATATGGCGTCAGATATGGTTAAGAAACACAATTTTGAGAGGAAAGCCATACTGTCGCCATTGACATGGGCCAAATTTCCGATTGGCAGAACGGATCTTTTATTTGCACTTCACAAAGGCAGGATGGCACAAACCAAGGCCTTTGTTGAACCAGTTATGGATCACTGATCGGTGCAAGTGGTTTACACCTACCCATTGAGCCTTGCGGAGCACTCACTCAGGGTTTGGAGTCGGTATCTGGATTAAAAATCCCATGCCTCGACTGGGATCCGAACCCAGTACCTACCAGCCTGTAGACCGATGGCCTGCCACGACGCCACCGAGGCCGGTGTTTTGTCATTTGAATGCAGGTTTTTTCAAAAAGTTGTATTCATTGTTTTCAGAGAGAAACTAATGGATGGATACTTCATTGAAACCAAATTTGATGGATGTTATTCAAAAAATGAAAATGATACAAATTTTACTGAATTATAATGTGATTCTATAAAAGTAGCATTTGATCTAGCAAAGATGATTCAAATTATTATAATTCTGAAATGATTCTTGAGTATCTAGCAAATTGTATTAGTTACAGATATACATGTACAATCAAACTTCTCCAAAGCAAGCCTTCATAAAACTGGAAATCTCTCTAAGACGCATGGGTTTTTTTACAGTCCCATGACTTAATGATCATTAAACACTAATATTCGTCCCTGAAAAAAAATGGACTCTGAACATCAAACCTATTCTCCAGTCCTACTGATGTATCCAGTGTCATTGTGACACTCTGAAAACTGAACAGTAAAGAATCAGTGAGTGTATGAAAGATCCAACATACATATGCATGTACACCTTGGTATGTGTTATTGAGTTGAATTTTCCTTTCTAAGAGGCAAAACCTTATTAGTTGTATACAATTACTTAACAAATTATTCTTAATGTAATTTACATCTTTGAAGAACATTGGTATTGTATTCATTCAGAACAGCAAGGTAAATGGACAGGATAGTACATACCAGAGTTTTTTGTCATGATCCGTGAAGCCAAAATTCCAATAGTTTTTTGTATTTGTGTACTTTTAAACATAGCTATAACTATGCATTTTTAATAAACAGGATAACTAATTATACTGTCAAGCCACTAAATGTACATTTTATTTTTATTTCCAGTGGAAATGAATACACTCATATATTTGGTGCTACACCATTTGATGGTACTTTCACTCCATACATTGCAAACTGCTTCAAACCAGGAGTTAAAACCTGTATATTGGATGGAGAGGTTTTGGGATACCATGCTGCAAGCAAAACCTATGGTACAAAGACAGTTTATATTAAGCAGGGGTGAATCCATAGGGTGTCACAGGGGCCTGCTGACCTCTCCCCACCTCTTGTTTTTACAACAACACTATACTGCCCTGAAAATGTGTCTCTAAGCAACTTGATACAGGTTTCTGAAAATGGTGAGAGCAATAGTTTCGTTCGCGTGTCGCTTGCATAAGTATAGTTTTGCATACCCGTTTTTTGTTTGCACACTGAATTTATGACATCATATACATGGTCATGACATGTTATGTAAAAATTAAATGGGTTACCTGAATTTGTTTTGACATAATTCATAAATGGCTTATTCAAATTCTTATTTCTCAAAAGCCTGTTTCTATAAACAAAAATTGGGGTTACATACCGCGAAACCCCGTTTGGGAACTCATGTCATTTGCCTTTGACAAACTCAAACTTGCTTCCTTTTTTTTCCGAATTTTGTGACACCACACACACACACACACACACACACACACACCCCCCTACTTGGCAAAATCCTGGATCTGCCCCTGTTAATTAGCATTTATTGCATGTTGTTGATGTAATTGTTGAGAGTTTATTGGGTATTTTTGTTTTGAGAATTACAGATATATTTTAACTTATGCCAATTCTTTTGTATTGCCAGTGTGAATAGACAATAGAGAACAGGATTGAGTGTTTTAACAACATTCTGTTTCTTTGTTAATCAATAGCTCTTACTTGTTAATTTTGTATTTTATCCATTTAAGATTCAAACACAATGTTCTGGGCACAAAGTTAAAGTTTGTTTTGTTTATTGACACCAATAGAGCACATTGATTTATTAATTGTCTATTGGATGTCAAACAGTTGTTATTTTTTACTGAAAGTCTTAGAGCTAAAGGAAACCTGTTACAGGTTTCCATTGGCAGCAAGCGATCTTGCCCAGTGGTAAAGCGCTTACTTGATGCATGGTCGGTTTAGGATCGATCCCCATAGGTGGGCCCATTGAGCTATTTCTCGTTCCAGCCAGTGCACCACGTTTGGCATATCAAAGGCTGTGGTATTTGCTATCCTGTATGGGATGGTGCATATAAAAGATCCCATGCTGCTAATGGAAAAATGTAGCGGGTTTCCTCTCTAAGACTATATGTTAAAATTACCAAATGTTTGACATCCAACAGCCGATGATTAATAAATCAATGTGCTCTAGTGGTGTTGTTAAAAAAATGTATATGCATTCTTCCACAGACAGGACAGCACATACCACAGCTTTTAATATATGTTGTGGGGTACTGGCTTAGATGAAAAAAGCCCAATCAGAGAACTGAGATGGTTTAATCCTATGATGCAAACACCTCAGGCAAGCTCTGCCGACAGATGCCTTGTCTTTCTGAATTGTTCTGGACTTAAGTTAACTAAGTAGTGTTATATCTACCCACTACGCTGAGTTGGTATATGAACCCAGTACCTACTAGCCTGAAACCTTTTGGCTTAACCATTGTGCATTCATCATAGGCGTCTTGCAGAACATGCCATTGTATTTGATAAACAATTCCTGGAGCATTGAATATAGTATGAAAAAATCCCAGTGTGTTCTATACGGCATTAATCCATCACTGCTTATATATATCTTTAATGCCAAGATCTAAAGTTGACAAGTATACATGACATTATGTAGTGTTCATATAACTTATTGTAAAAAATTGTGTTAAATCGTGTGCATTTAAAAAATCTCCTGCTTTTTCAACACACACCTCCTGCTTTCCCTTGGCTAAAGGTTGAGAGGTCTGGCAAGAGGATTCATATGTGAAATGTGCTTTCTGTTGTTGTAAACATGGATTCAGCAGTTGATAACTTGGTTTAATATTCATTCCAAATATCAAAGATATAATTTTTAAATGTTCTATATTTACTTGGTATTGTTTTTAAATTTGTTTTTAATAGGAACAAAGGCAGAACAGTTTGATGTAAAGTCAAAGGATCTGTTGGAAACTAAGGGATACCAGCCCTGTTTGAACGTGTTTGACATTCTTCTCTTTAATGACAAAGTGCTAACAAATCTGCCACTGAGAGAGAGACTGTTGTACATTGATAAAGTCTTCAATCCCATAGAGGGACGTATAATGGTCAGCACACACACAGAAGCAAAAACCAAGTGAGATTGTGTACTACAATAAAGAAAAAAATAATCTTCTCTTATGAACAACTGTTATCTTCAAAAAGCAATCTGTTTACAGTTATTATTTTTGAACTGCAGTCATGCAACTGCCTTAAATTAGAAGGCCACTTTTGGCCCATATCTTTGTTTAACAAAACTTTAATGGTACTTAGATATTACAAAACTGAAGTATGTATACATGTTTCTCTGGGACATGTATATTTATGCTTCAGACAGATAAATGTAAGCATATATGGCTTGTTGTTGAGGAACCAAAATATTTATTTCAAAATGTCTTGTCAAATAAAATCTGCATCAAGTGATATTATGATTTATAGTTGCCTTTTTAAAATTTTGATAAATAAGAAAATGATAATGATTATTCTGTAGACTGCTATATTTTTGTTATGTATTTTATTGCTTTATAAAAATGAAATGCAGTAATTTTACAATTCAGTAACTGTATTTTGTAAATACTTCCTGGAATGTTGTGTGTAGATATATGTGACTGGATATACATGTATGTTAACAGTTTTGGCATTTGTCTAGTCAAGACTGTGCTGATGCTCTGAATGAAGCCATTGATAACCAAGAAGAAGGTATCTTAGTAAAGAATCCCGAGTCGGTGTATCGTCCTAACACGCGGAAAGGGGGCTGGTTCAAGATCAAGCCCGAGTACATTGGTGGGCTGATGGATGAGCTGGATGTCTTGATAGTTGGAGGCTATTTTGGTGTTGGTCATCGAGGTGGAATGATGTCTCATTTCTTGTGTGCAGTCGCTGTGCCGCCAGAAGATGGTGAAAAACCTAGCGTGTTCCACTCGTTTTGCAAGGTAAGATGATGCATACCAGTAAATCAGATCCCATGAACATTTTTGTAGGGGGGCAGGCTGGTCTTTTTCTGAATTAAATGAAAATGCCTGAATCTGTATAACATTTATTCATATTAGCATTACCAACAAACTGCTATATAGGGTTGCAAACAATTCATTACACATTTTTACATGGATTACAACTAATTTTTAGGGTAAAATTAAGGAAATACACAGTAAAAAGGTCTTGGGTTAGCACATTTTGCCAAAATATGTATAATTTTTGCCCGAATTTGAGGTTTTTCTCCAGCACCAGGGATCAGTTGGCTCCCTTGCCCTCCTGTCTCGTACACGTATGCCCATGAACAACTATGGTAAGATGTCGCTAAATTCTACATTCAATAACATTTCATCCTTAAAACAAAATGTAAACAAAAACCCCAAACAAAACCCACACACTCACTCACACACAAACAAGACTAACTGAGGATTGCTGTAAATTACTGTTTCATGGAATACAAGATTAATAGCACCACCAATCAAGGTCTGTATTCTGTGAAAAAAATATGTAATTTCACAATTCCATGTAGATCAGACTGAAATGAGCCATTGCTTTAAATTATTTATAGATCAAAACAGTTTAATTAATTTCACAGTACAAGTGAGTGAGAAAACACAAATTTGTAATGATCAAGTTAGAATAGATATAAGAATTTAAACATGTATACATTGCAGGTTGGTTCAGGTTACACCAAGAAGCAGTTGAGTGAATTTAACCTAAAGCTGGCTGAACACTGGAAAGTGTTTGACAAGAAAAACCCACCATCTTGTGTAGTCCTAGCTTCAGGCTTCAAAGAAAAACCAGATGCCTGGATAGAACCATCAAATTCCTGCATTGTCCAGGTTTGATTAAGAAATAAAATATTTTGAGTATGTCTGATTACAGAGTTTTAGTATATATTGCTGTTAAATCTATTTCAAAAATTTATCACAAAGAGGGGGCAAGAGGCATCATAATATTTTTTTTTTTGTCCAATGAGTCCATTACAGCTTTTCCCCATGCATATATAGAGTTACAACAAAATGTTATGTTACAGGTGCAAGTAACATTTTGTTTTTGAAGTAGGAACATTTGCTAAACAGTTGAAAATTGTTTAGCATCAACTATTTAATGATTTAGAATTGTGTAGTGATCTCTAAAACGTGTAGAATGATACTGAACAAAATGTTCTTTGGAGAGGTGGTGCTATTAAAACGAAAAAGAGTCTCTTGATAAGATGGGTTTGAATGTACCGGTAATATAATTAAGCAGCCACCCATTCTAACATGTCATTGCCTAACTTGTAATTGCCTTTATATCATCCAATTGAGAGGTGGTGCTATTAAAACGAAAAAGAGTCTCTTGATAAGATGGGTTTGAATGTACCGGTAATATAATTAAGCAGCCACCCATTCTAACATGTCATTGCCTAACTTGTAATTGCCTTTATATCATCCAATTGAGTGGGTTGGTGGAGCTTTGAAAGGATCAACAGACAATTTGTTTTTATTAGTCCCCTACCTGTCCAACCGGAGGGGACTATAGGTTTCATCTTCATCCTTCTGTTTGTCTGTTCTGTCCTACTTACTGTTCCAAATGTTTTTTTACAATACCTTGAGATATTGAGCTGAAATTATAGCTTTATCATGTACTGTTACAATCAGGTTTGACTTTTGTGGCAATTTAACTGTTTTTCACAGAGTTATGTCCCTTGAACTTAGGAGATATGAAAAGTTGTTTTCCTAGGGGTTTTTTTGGCATTGCCTGAAGATAAATGTACTGAGAGGAATGTTTTTAACTATATAGATTTATCATGTACTGTTACAGATCAAGTTGAACTTTCATGGCACTTTACTTATTTTCACAGTTATGGCCCTTGAATTTAGGAAATATGAAAATTTATTTGGGTATTTGACATGTATTACTTTAGTAGTACTCTCAGAATGCTTTTTTTCTAAATTGAAAACAGAACTCCTCTTTTTTATATTCGGCTTTAATTTTGAATTATGGCTTCTGTTTGATAAATATCAGGGCTAGCTCTGTCACTTGCCAAATTCACCAATTGTGAATTTTAACAACAATTGGCAAATTTTATTTTCATTTGGTGAAATGATTTTATAAAATAATTGATATTTTGTTAGAAAATAACTGGGTATTTGCAGTTTTTGAAGTTTTATAGATGATTTGGCGAAATTTTCTGCTGACCCAGAGATAGCTCTGAATATATCTGTGTTCAGGGTCAGAGGGTAAAATGGGTATGGCGCCATACCCAGATTTTTTGGAAGATTAAAAAAAAAAGTTAACCTTTTGACAAAATTAATTACTCATATTAATGTGTGATTTTCTTAACCCTAACCCTAAACGTAACCCATTTTCTTTCTGGGGAGGCCTCGCATATCCCCTGTTGACTGTGGTTGCATTCAATTCCATAGTGCCATACCCAAACATTTCTTTTTGGCAGAAACACTGGTGTTTATTAAATAGTTTTTAAAGACACCCAGTAACAGAATTTGATTACTTATATTGTTAGACATTTCTGTGTTGTTTTTCATTTCCAAGTCGATATAAATTGCATAATTGCAAATATTTAATCATTTATTATATAAAAACATAATTTTATTTAAATAATAAATTTACATTCATATTTTTGTCATGAGACGTGTAAAAATATGAAAGTTTCTGTGTGGCTCAGGAATATTTCTATTTCAGATTATCAGCTGATTTTACATTCGGAAGACCCAACAGCTGATTTTGAATTTTATATGAAATATAATTAAATTTCCCAAAGTCAGGACCATGGTCATCAAGTCAGTTTTCAAAAATAAAATTCTCGTTATGTCACTGTTTATTAATGTTTTATAAAAGAAAAATAGATGAGTGGTGTTTGACTTTTATATTGTATTTTGTGTTACATACATGTATAATTATTATTAATATTTGCAGATAAAGGCAGCAGAAATTATTGAGAGTGACAGGTTTAAGACAGGTTTTACTTTACGTTTCCCTCGAGTTGAACACATCCGACATGACAAGCCTTGGTTTGAGTGCATGACCGCAGCAGATGTGGAAGATTTGAAACAGGTTGGCTTTTCGTGAAAAACCTATACTATCTCAACTTAGAAATACCAGGAGATCAATCCTGATAATAATTCCTGGTGAGAAATTTCACATAAGAAGATCATTTCCATATATTTAAAAAATAAGCAGCATTAACAACACATACTAAAGAAAAATGATGAATGGTGAGTGCAGAAACAATCACCATTTTTTATGTTTGGGTGAGCTTGGGGCAAGCTTGAGCAACTACTTGAGTCTCATGGAGAAGCCTGTCTCACAACTTTGTAATGATTAGCTTGAGCAACTACTTGAGTCTCATGGAGAAGCCCGTCTCACAACTTTGTAATGATTAGCTTGAGCAACTACTAGAGTCATGGAGGAGCCTGTCTCACAACTTTGTAATGGTGAGCTTGAGCAACTACTGGAGTCTCATGGAGAAGCCTGTCTCACAACTTTGTAATGGTTAGCTTTAGCAACTACTAGAGTCTCATGGAGAAGCCTGTCTCACAACTTTGTAATGGTTAGCTTGAGCAACTACTTGAGTCATAGAGAAGCCCATCTCACAACTTTGTAATGATTAGCTTGAGCAACTACTTGAGTCTCATGGAGAAGCCTGTCTCACAACTTTGTAATGATTAGCTTGAGTTTTAGCAACTACTAGAGTCTCATGGAGAAACCTGTCTCACAACTTTGTAATGGTTAGCTTGAGCAACTACTTGAGTCATGAAGAAGCCCATCTCACAACTTTGTAATGGTTAGCTTGAGCAACTACTTGAGTCTCATGGAGAAGCCCGTCTCACAACTTTGTAATGATTAGCTTGAGTTTTAGCAACTACTAGAGTCTCATGGAGAAACCTGTCTCACAACTTTGTAATGTTAGCTTGAGCAACTACTTGAGTCATGAAGAAGCCCGTCTCACAACTTTGTAATGGTTAGCTTGAGCAACTACTTGAGTCTCATGGAGAAGCCCGTCTCACAACCTTGTAATGATTTGCTGGAGTTTTAGCAACTACTAGAGTCTCATGGAGAAGCCCGTCTCACAACTTTGTAATGATTAGCTTGAGTTTTAGCAACTACTAGAGTCTCATGGAGAAACCTGTCTCACAACTTTGTAATGGTTAGCTTGAGCAACTACTTGAGTCATGAAGAAGCCCGTCTCACAACTTTGTAATGGTTAGCTTGAGCAACTACTTGAGTCTCATGGAGAAGCCCGTCTCACA
Source organism: Gigantopelta aegis (assembly GCF_016097555.1). Taxonomy (NCBI): domain Eukaryota; kingdom Metazoa; phylum Mollusca; class Gastropoda; order Neomphalida; family Peltospiridae; genus Gigantopelta; species Gigantopelta aegis. The sequence continues at coordinate 56,423,830 of NC_054704.1, forward strand.
ACCTTGTAATGATTTGCTTGAGTTTTAGCAACTACTAGAGTCTCATGGAGAAGCCCGTCTCACAACTTTGTAATGGTTAGCTTGAGCAACTACTTGAGTCATGAAGAAGCCCGTCTCACAACTTTGTAATGGTGAGCTTGAGCAACTACTTGAGTCTCATGGAGAAGCCCGTCTCACAACTTTGTAATGATTCGCTTGAGTTTTAGCAACTACTAGAGTCTCATGGAGAAGCCCGTCTCACAACTTTGTAATGGTTAGCTTGAGCAACTACTTGAGTCTCATGGAGAAGCCCGTCTCACAACCTTGTAATGAATTGCTTGAGTTTTAGCAACTACTAGAGTCTCATGGAGAAGCCCGTCTCACAACTTTGTAATGGTTAGCTTGAGCAACTACTTGAGTAATGAAGAAGCCTGTCTCACAACTTTGTAATGGTGAGCTTGAGCAACTACTTGAGTCTCATGGAGAAGCCCGTCTCACAACTTTGTAATGATTCGCTTGAGTTTTAGCAACTACTAGAGTCTCATGGAGAAGCCCGTCTCACAACTTTGTAATGGTTAGCTTGAGCAACTACTTGAGTCATGAAGAAGCCCGTCTCACAACTTTGTAATGGTTAGCTTGAGCAACTACTTGAGTCTCATGGAGAAGCCCGTCTCACAACTTTGTAATGATTAGCTTGAGTTTTAGCAACTACTAGAGTCTCATGGAGAAGCCTGTCTCACAACTTTGTAATGATTAGCTTGAGTTTTAGCAACTACTAGAGGCTCATGGAGAAGCCTGTCTCACAACTTTGTAATGGTTAGCTTGAGCAACTACTTGAGTCATGAAGAAGCCCGTCTCACAACTTTGTAATGGTTAGCTTGAGCAGCTACTTGAGTCTCATGGAGAAGCCCGTCTCACAACTTTGTAATGATTAGCTTGAGTTTTAGCAACTACTAGAGTCTCATGGAGAAACCTGTCTCACAACTTTGTAATGGTTAGCTTGAGCAACTACTTGAGTCTCATGGAGAAGCCTGTCTCACAACTTTGTAATGATTCGCTTGAGTTTTAGGAACTACTAGAGTCTCATGGAGAAACCTGTCTCACAACTTTGTAATGGTTAGCTTGAGTTTTAGCAACTACTAGAGTCTCATGGAGAAACCTGTCTCACAACTTTGTAATGATTCGCTTGAGTTTTAGCAACTACTAGAGTCTCATGGAGAAACCTGTCTCACAACTTTGTAATGGTTAGCTTGAGCAACTACTTGAGTCATGAAGAAGCCCGTCTCACAACTTTGTAATGGTGAGCTTGAGCAACTACTTGAGTCTCACGGAGAAGCCCGTCTCACAACATTGTAATGATTCGCTTGAGTTTTAGCAACTACTAGAGTCTCATGGAGAAGCCCGTCTCACAACTTTGTAATGGTTAGCTTGAACAACTACTTGAGTCATGAAGAAGCCCGTCTCACAACTTTGTAATGGTTAGCTTGAGCAACTACTTGAGTCTCATGGAGAAGCCCGTCTCACAACTTTGTAATGATTCGCTTGAGTTTTAGCAACTACTAGAGTCTCATGGAGAAACCTGTCTCACAACTTTGTAATGGTTAGCTTGAGTTTTAGCAACTACTAGAGTCTCATGGAGAAACCTGTCTCACAACTTTGTAATGATTCGCTTGAGTTTTAGCAACTACTAGAGTCTCATGGAGAAACCTGTCTCACAACTTTGTAATGGTTAGATTGAGCAACTACTTGAGTCATGAAGAAGCCCATCTCACAACTTTGTAATGGTGAGCTTGAGCAACTACTTGAGTCTCATGGAGAAGCCCGTCTCACAACATTGTAATGATTCGCTTGAGTTTTAGCAACTACTAGAGTCTCATGGAGAAGCCCGTCTCACAACTTTGTAATGGTTAGCTTGAACAACTACTTGAGTCATGAAGAAGCCCGTCTCACAACTTTGTAATGGTTAGCTTGAGCAACTACTTGAGTCTCATGGAGAAGCCCGTCTCACAACCTTGTAATGATTTGCTTGAGTTTTAGCAACTACTAGAGTCTCATGGAGAAGCCCGTCTCACAACTTTGTAATGGTTAGCTTGAGCAACTACTTGAGTCATGAAGAAGCCCGTCTCACAACTTTGTAATGGTGAGCTTGAGCAACTACTTGAGTCTCATGGAGAAGCCCGTCTCACAACTTTGTAATGATTCGCTTGAGTTTTAGCAACTACTAGAGTCTCATGGAGAAACCTGTCTCACAACTTTGTAATGGTTAGCTTGAGTTTTAGCAACTACTAGAGTCTCATGGAGAAACCTGTCTCACAACTTTGTAATGATTCGCTTGAGTTTTAGCAACTACTAGAGTCTCATGGAGAAACCTGTCTCACAACTTTGTAATGGTTAGCTTGAGCAACTACTTGAGTCATGAAGAAGCCCGTCTCACAACTTTGTAATGGTGAGCTTGAGCAACTACTTGAGTCTCATGGAGAAGCCCGTCTCACAACTTTGTAATGATTCGCTTGAGTTTTAGCAACTACTAGAGTCTCATGGAGAAACCTGTCTCACAACTTTGTAATGGTTAGCTTGAGTTTTAGCAACTACTAGAGTCTCATGGAGAAACCTGTCTCACAACTTTGTAATGATTCGCTTGAGTTTTAGCAACTACTAGAGTCTCATGGAGAAACCTGTCTCACAACTTTGTAATGGTTAGCTTGAGCAACTACTTGAGTCATGAAGAAGCCCGTCTCACAACTTTGTAATGGTGAGCTTGAGCAACTACTTGAGTCTCATGGAGAAGCCCGTCTCACAACTTTGTAATGATTCGCTTGAGTTTTAGCAACTACTAGAGTCTCATGGAGAAGCCCGTCTCACAACTTTGTAATGGTTAGCTTGAGCAACTACTTGAGTCATGAAGAAGCCCGTCTCACAACTTTGTAATGGTGAGCTTGAGCAACTACTTGAGTCTCATGGAGAAGCCCGTCTCACAACTTTGTAATGATTCGCTTGAGTTTTAGCAACTACTAGAGTCTCATGGAGAAGCCCGTCTCACAACTTTGTAATGGTTAGCTTGAGCAACTACTTGAGTCATGAAAAAGCCCGTCTCACAACTTTGTAATGGTTAGCTTAAGCAACTACTTGAGTCTCATGGAGAAACCTGTCTCACAACTTTGTAATGGTGAGCTTGAGCAACTACTAGAGTCATGGAGGAGCCTGTCTCACAACTTTGTAATGGTTAGCAATGTATTCATTTTTTTAGAGGTCCTAAATTGTGATACAGTCCAATTTAGAATGAAGAATGATGATCTTATATCATGCATCGGGTGATTTGTTCCAGATGCTGCTAAAAATATGCTTCAGATTGAAACTTATTTTAAAAATCAGATGCCAAATGTACAGAATATTAAGAATCCAGTTTAATGTCAGGATATCATGCACTGCACATACAGTCTATGGGAATTTGTTTTTGTTTGCATTCTTGTTTGTACATTTGAAGTACGAGTTCTTTACAACTGAAACAATTTTCTTGATTATTCAGAAGTCTGGAGGCAAACTAACAGGTGGGAAGTTTGAGCTTGGTGATAGTGGTGGTGAACCTGTAAAGAAAAAACGTAAAATTGTGTCTCGGTTTGAACGACCAACCTTGATGAACCAGTTTAAAGCAGCTGATGTCTCCAAAGTGCAACAGGTGAAGCAGTAGTTGTAAAACTGACCTCTGAATAGTTCGTGAAGGATTCATTCATTCACACAAGTCTAGTTTTGCCTAACCTATTTTTCATTTACGCATTCAGTTTAGAACATGGTGTACATAATTTTCAATAACCCACATTTTCAATTCTCTAAGGCCTGTTGTATATGTGCTACATGCATGTGTATACATTTTTTACATTATATTCTTTTCTAGTTCATATTAAAAGGAATATACATGTTTGGAACTAATGCAAATACTTTTATATCGAATTAAAAATTAAAAATATTGTGAAAAAAACCCTATATTTTGATGTGTTTTTGGATCAGTGTTTAAACTTTTCATTTATCATATTTGTTTTTCTGGCACTCAGTTTATATAAGAAAAGTCTTAAATTCAGATAGTTCGTATATAGTTTTTCTTCTTAATTATTCAGTTACAATGTATAGGATTTTGATGACACAATGTTGCACACTATATCAACTCAAGAGTCAGAATCAAATGCATTTGATCTTTGAGATTCAATAAGCAGGCATTCTGTTTAACTATAATTTTACCTCTGCCAGGTTTCAAAAATGTTTGAAAACAAGGAATTCTGTGTGATCAATGGACCCTTGGATCATCCAAAACATGAACTGGAGAAGAAGGTGGTGGAGTTTGGTGGAACTATTGTTCAAAATCCAGGTGAGATGTTTGTACTTTGTTTTATCTGTCGCTTCTTTAAGATGTACTGTTCACAACATTGTGTTCTACTGCCTCATGCATCTGATATTTAGCTGTTTATTCAAGATAGAATAATGCATGCATTTCAGTTGTTGTTTTTTCAAACCAGAAATAAAATATTTAATATAAATATTTATTTTTTTAAATCCATCAAATAACTGTATTAAATTATTTTTAAACTTGAAATTTATTCATTTAAATGGATCATTGTTCAGACTCAGCAGTTTATACAAATATATTGTATTAACAACAGTTACTATATTATGAATTTTTAACATCATATCTGGATAATCCATTCTGTAGTAAGCTAACCTCTCAACCTTAGTGCATTCCTTTAACACAGTGGAAGATTCTAACCTGTGGTTTGTGCTTGGGTACTTTGGGTCAGTCCATTGTTAAAAGGGGAAATGCAATTAATGAATGAATATTTAATGACACCCCAGCACAAAAAAAGACATTGCTATTGGGTGTCTAACAAATATAAATATGTGAATTAAGGGGAATGTACTACTATTCAAGTATTCATGAAAAAATCGTTTTTCTTCTCTCAGGTTCAAACACCTTCTGTGTGCTAGTGGAGAAGGTTGCGGTCCGTGTAAACAATCTAAAGAAGAGGGATATTTATGACATTGTTAAGGTTTCTTGGTTCCTCAAATGTGTGGATGCTCAGAGGTGGATGGACTGGTATGTTCCCTTTTATTCCATGGAACTGGTGGGTAAAGTTACTGGAACTGGCCTGGTGCTTATAAAACTTTTAGAGTCGAGACTCGAGACTCTAATAGAGTCTGAGACACTAATGTCATGACAACACCAAACAAATTGTATGTGTGTGATATCATTAGAGATTGAGGCTTGACACTAAAAGTGTTATAAGCACAAGCCCAGGTCTTGGAAGACACAGTTGTTAAGCCATCGTGTTCCAGACTAGAAGGTACAGGCTCTATTTCCCTGTACTGGTTCCATCCCTTTCTCAATAACTGTGAACAAATGTCAAGGACAACACGACCATAACAAAAAGAAATTTCTTTAAAAGTGTCCTTTTTATTTAGAATGGCCATATTTGTCTAATTGGGAAAAAGGTTCTGTTTCTTTGTTTTACTCCCTGCACCCCTGGCTAGGTACGAACCCCCTCCCCCCTTTAATTATTTTTGACTGGGTACAACCCTGGGTAAACAACCTAGATAGCTGAGGTGTGTGCCCAGGATATTATACTTAAACCGTAACTGGATGTAAGCACAAAACTAAAATGAAATAAAAGAGTCCCTTGTGTAGCCACTTTTGATGGATTTGTCTGTATGACTGTGTACCTGATGTGTGTATTTGTTTTATATTCAGGACACCAGATGATATGATTCACACGTCGCCTAAGACACACAAACTGTTTCAACAGGACTACGACGAATATGGTGACAGTTTTACTTCAGACACCACAGAAGAGCAGCTGCTAAAGGTGTTTGAGAAAATGGAAAATGTATGTTTTATTTTTGGCTACTTATAAGCAATTTGAGAACCATAAGCTGAAGCATAGCTACATGTATAGACTCACTCAAGCACGTTTGATGTAAAATATCAACTATTTTTACCTCCTACCCGCTCCAGAATACTAGTTTAGACTAGTTATAGCCTTGAAGTTATGGTTTACATATACATCTAAGAATAAAGCTGTACCCTAACTAGATGTGGCCGACGCAAGCAATTTTTTTTCCAATTTCTGCATCCTAACCACACAAATGATTCAGTTAAGTGTGCGACACAATACCGATAGGAATTCTTTCTATTTTTTACTTGTGTGACACGAGCAACAAAAATATATTAACCAATCAGACAAGTTTTACTTGGCAGCTTTAATTGTCGATAGCAATTTCAAAAATGCTCGCGTCTGGTAGGATATAAATATTATCATGTCACTTGTGTAGCAGTTGTCCGGTTAGGATACAGCTTAAGAGAATGTCAGATCTACTTTTAATAATAGTATAACAGGTCAGATAAGCAGTGATATACTAACATTAGACTGCAGGTTTGACTATAGCAAGATTTGAGCTAAAGATATAAAAAAATGAGTTGAGAATCATAGGCTCTACTACATCCAGTAGCTGACATTTTGTTTGTGTTGGGGTGGGATTGGGTGTCGTAGACAAAGTCAGTCAGTCAGTCATTATATGGAATCCAATATTATATTAGATATCAAGTCACCTGCTGCCTATGTAAATCAGGATGTCTTTTTCAGAAGATAGATCTTTGTATGCTGTTCATTAGTGAGGGGGGTTTTCAGTTTTTTGCTACGTTTATTTTGTGGGGGTTTTTGTGAGTAGGCATTTTCACCAACTGTGTACTTCTGTAGAGTTTTCTGTGAGAGCATTGTATTATTTGCAGGCAGTACAAGATGTCAGTACCTGGGATATTGCTGAGTTAGAGGACAAGTATTTCCCAGACGAATCACCTTATGGCCTTTTCAGAACATGCAGGTTCGTTGATTTTACTCTCAGTTTATTTTCAGTTGTCCACATTATTTTCTGGGGCAGATTTAGCTCTGTCGATTGAGTGCCTGCTAGAGCTTGGCTGATCTGTTCAACTGATCAGGGTTTTCTCGTTCCAACCAGTGCACCACAACGGGTCAAAGGCGATGGTATTTGCTTTCCTGTCTGGGAAGGTGCATATAAAAGATCCCATACTGCATTAGGAAAAATTGTAGTGGGTTTCCTCTGGTAACTATGTGTCAGAATTACCAAATGTTTGACATCCAATAGCTGATGATTAATTAATCAGTGTGCTCTAGTGGTGTTATTAAACAAAACAAACTTTTAACATTCTCTACATTTTGACAGAGTTTGCTTTATAACTATTAGTACAATCTCTAAACAGTGCCGGTCATGAATTGACAGTGTAAAATTAAAAATAGTCTTGTAGATATTCAATCTCCAGATAGAGGTAAAAAGCAACTGTTACAATAACTTGACAATCTAACTAAACAACAAGATGTATGAATACTTTTTATGCCAGTGGTTATATTTTTTTCTCAAAATGTTTTAGTGTGTAGCCTAATTATTATTAATGTCATTAGACCAAACATTTGTTTTTTAACAGGTGGGTGATAATACTAAGGAATGTGCCATATTTCAAAATATATATATAAACCACAACAATTCTTTGTATTGTTATGCATACATTCTAATTAGGCCAAAGGTCAGCTATTTCAAGATGGTCATTATATCATTTTGACGTTCTCCTTTAAAAATAACATTCTGTATTAGCTCATTTGGTTGAGCACTCGCCTGAAGAGCTTGCGTCACAGGATCAAACCACCTTGGTGGATCCATTCAACTGATTTGTTTTTTCTTGTTCCAACCAGTGCACTACAACTGATCAAAGGCCATGGTATGTGTTTTCCTGTCTGTGGGAAAGTGCATATAAAAGACCCTTGCTGGTAATGGAAAAATGTAGCGGGTTTTCTCTGATGACTATGAGTCATAATTACCATATGTTTGACATCCAATAGCTGATGATTAATTAATCAATGTGCTCTAGTGGTGTCGTTAAACAAAACCAACTTTTTGATCAGGTGTAGAACAGCCCTAATGGTTTATAAGATGTATTCTTTTGTCTTAATCTTGTATAGAAGCAAAGGCAGGATGTAGCCTGATGCACGGTCACTCTGGGATTGATCGTTGTCTGTGGGCCCATTGGACCATTTCTCATTCCAGCCATTGCACTACGACTGGTATATCAAAGGCCATGGTATATGCTATCCAGTCTGTAGGATAGTGCATATAAAAGATCCGTTGTTACTAATGGAAAAATGTGCATACATGTATGTCAAAATTAAATGTTTGACATCTAGTAGCCAATGATTAATAAATCAGTGTGCTCTAGTGGTTCTGTTAAACAAAACAAACATTAAACTTGTATAGTAGCAAAAGTGTTTACTCATGGTGTGTATATGTGTTAATGATATTTGTAGGATATATCTTGACAACAACCTGGTGGTAAGTGATGCCACGACTCGGATTCCCAACTGCAGTTTGGATCTTCTCGGTCTTGAGCTGCGGTTTTTTGGTGCAACCATCACGGACAAACTGGATGCGGACGTCTCTCATGCCATTGTTGAAGTCAAGTAAGTAATTTATGTTTTGGTTTTTTTTAAATATATACATTATGCAAATAGATGTCATTGAAAAATCAGTTTGAATAATGACCATACAAAAACGTACTCGTATGACAAAGTTTGGAAGGATCTTTATAAATACAAACTGCCAAATTTGTTGCACAATGTCAGTTTGTTGAAGTGTTTTATTTATTTTTTATTTTTTTATTAATTTTTTCTATATTTATTATTTATTGATATATCTTTAATTGAAACTCTGCTGTTTAAAACTTAATTTAATTTAATTCATAATTCTGTGACAAATAAACCATCAGTTTTAGAGCTTGTTTATTTTATTAATAAAGGACTTTAATTCAGTACATTGTACATTCTACCAAATTGAATTTGAAAATGATTTAACGGACAATAAATGAAATATTAAAAACAAGTTATTCTTTCTTCAGAGATGTGAGTCGTCTTCAACAACTACGAGACGTGAGGAGGAGAAGAACGAAAAAGTTCCACATCGTTACGGAGGCTTGGGTCCGAGCTTGTCTGGAGGATGGAGAATTATGTACTGAAAGAATTTATGAACCAAAATAATAGAGATATTAACCACACACTAATATACAGAAATATTGTTGATAAATTTATTAAGCTGAAATAAGACGGGAAATGACTTACATTACAGTTTTATGACCATGGATTTGATTTTGTGTGTGTGTTTTGGAAGAGAAAGGAAACACCACCGAGGCAGATATTTTTGTTAAACATCACAAAGATAATGTTATATACATTCCTGTAGGTAACTGTAATGATAATATGATGAAAGAGAAGCCAGAGTATTTCCCATGAGATATATGTATGAGATTTTATTGCCCATATGGTGAATTTCGACACATTAGCAGGTGCAAGACGGAAGTTGTGTTTTGATTGGTTAACTTTGAACCAATACCACTTTGATTGGTTGGACAGTAACCTACTACCCTAACAGGACTTCATCTTTTATTCATGTAATATCATTAAGTCTTTACCATTCCACAACTTTTACTACAAATGTCATTCATTGGGATTGGCATAAAACTTACTGTGAGAATGAATGAAAAAGTGTACTTGAAATAATACTTAATACTGAAAATATATAATCTTCAAAAAAAGTAGGGGAACTCTAATGAGAATTTACAATTGCCAAAATTGTACGGTATATTAGCTGTGGGGAATGGTTATATGATAATAATGAATTATTGGGGCAAACATTACAACTGGTAGTTCAGTATTACAATAGGTTTTATGACCACCAAAGATCTTGAAGGACGACTGGGGTTAGAAGTGAAATTTGAAAGTTGACGTTTTTTTATCACTAAATAGCAAATTCAAACAATAAAAATGACTAAAAACAAAATAATAACAACTGTTTGATCAACAGAATGAAAAAGATTGACAGAAATAATGTTCCACAGTGATTAATGGACCTTTCTGGAAATTGTCAAAATCAAGAATGACAACCCACGCACATGTACAGGGCAATTGCATGATGCATGTGCCAACTATGTAATGTGTTTCGGTGTGTTGCACTCGTAGTCATCTAACAAAAACATTTTAATAGCAACTTTACACTGCAAGCTGTCCAGCATTCAGAAAATAAAAAGTTAAGCACTAGTTTATTTTATGTAAGGACATCCAAAATGACGTCATTTCCATTCAAAAAGAAACTGCGCAACATATTCTTAGGTCATTTGAATATCGCGTAATGGCTGACTGGAATTAAAGTTACGTATACTGTTTACAAAAACAGTTTGTATTAAGCTTGAGATTATATGATAAGGCACAACAGCATAATAGAGGCTCGCATAATACAATTTTTATTCCTAATATATGATACTGACGATAACGAAAAACACGTCCCTTATGGGTGTTTATTGTCACATATTCTTTTGCCTTTTCATCCAACTTTATTTGTAAGTAAGCATGACTCTTATTCAATTTACAAAATGTTTGTCCTCCAGACATGTCTGCAAACAAGTGATCTATTGTCGGAATTGAATATTGCTGAACGTTCGTCACTTTGTTTATGGTAACCTTCAAATCCCCACAAATTCTCACTGAGCCATCTGGCTTCAACACTGGCACTATTGGCATAGCCCATTCTGAGAATTTATCAGGCTGAATAACACAAGTGATGTTCAGCCTCAACCTTGTTTCTCATGGCAAATGGAATAGATTGTGGCTTGAAATAGTGAGGAGTAGCATTTGGGTCAACATGAATTTTTGCTTTTGTCCGTTTTAATTCACCCAGTTCATCAACGAACACCTCTTTGTACTTATCAAGTAATTCTGACATTTCTGCACGATTCATGTGGTTAGCTGTCATCCAATCCAGTTTCAGCTGATTTAACCAGTCTCTTCCAAGACGATTTGGTCCATTCCCATCTACCACAACCACAGGTAGAACCTTACTTTGTCCATTATGCTGAACTTTGACATTGTTGGCACCAAGAAGCTGAATTTCTCTCCAGTGTATGTCTGTAATTTCATCAAACACTGCTGAAGTTTTGGAATTGTGTGCTTATGTTCATACAATTGTTTGTATGTATCCATGTTTACAATTGTAAAAGAGCTCCCAGTGTCCAGTTCAAACACTGCATCTTTCTCATCTATTTCTACTTCAGCATTAATGGGTTTTATTTTAAGCAGTTTCATTATTTTAATGGTGTGAAGTTCCACTCAAATATCATCATCACTCACACTAGCATAATCACAATTGTCAACGTTGCATTCATCAACATAATGTGATTTATCTCTTATTCTACAGCTTGCTCTGAATGTGCACCTATGACCTGACCTATTCTACAGTATGATGTAATATGCGCCTTGAAACCACACTTATGACATGTTGCATTTTTAAACTTACAGGTTTGTGGGGAATGCTTTCCTCCACATCTGAGACATTTTGATACCTCTGTTGGAAAATGTGTGTTCTTGAAAGGTTTCTTTTCATAATTATTACTTTTTCTTGTGTACTGTTCTGTGTATTTGAAAGTTTGTTTACACTGTTCTTACCACCAACATCAGAAGATTGCAAGTCCAACTACATAGTTATTTGCTGCTTCCATTGCCAGTGCTGTCCTTAATGCTGTATCCAATGTGATCTTTGCATCTGCCAATACTCTCTTGTATAGGATCCTGACGAACACTACACACTAGACAATCTCTCAACATTTCATTTATATGATCCCCATAATTGCAATGTTCAATTCCCGAGTTCAGCCACATACTGTGAAACTGACTCAAGTTTTATTTCTATCTCCATTCAAGCTGGTAGCTCTTGTTGGGTGTATTTGTGAGTCTCCTCGTAACAATCTGGAGTGACAGAGATCATGTCAATCATGCCGACTCGGTCCAATCCATTGATTTCAGATTTGGTGGTGGGCAGGTATGCTCTGGACAAAGCATCAGCTACTAACATTTGTTTGTCCTTTCATAATCAGATCATACCACTGAAGCATGTGTTGAAGTCTCATTGGTGCAGAAAGTAGTGTTTTATTTCAAGTGTCTTTGAGGAGTTTGTGATCGTTGTATACTACAGTTTCCTTTCTGAAAACATAACCGTGAAACTTTGTTACTGCATGGACGATAGACAACATTTCCTTCTCTATTTGTGCATATCTTTTGTCGTTTTTGGACAGCGACCGAGATGAGAATGCGATTGGTCATCCATCTTGGATCATTACTACTCCCAAGTCCATCTTTTGAAGCACCACACTGGATTGCAATAGGTTTGTTTACATCATGTTATGCAAGAATGGGTGGTGTGCTGCATAGCTTTTTTAGCTGCTCAAAACAGTTTTCATGCTTATGCATCCAAACAAAAGGAATGTCTGATTTCAGAAGTGAAGGGAAAGTGGAGTTCAGGAATAAACTTGTCTAGGTACTTTACTACCATTCCAAGTAATCTTCGGACACCATCTTTATCGACTGGTGCTGGCATTCTGTTTATGGCATCAACCTTTTCAGGATCCGGCTGTAGGCCTTCTGCAGTGAGAGTGTGACCCACATACTGGAGTTGTGATTGTCTGATATAGCGTTTATCAACGTTCAGTTTCAAATTGTACTTGGAAGCCCTTCCTGTCACTTGTTTGAGGATTTTGTCATGGTGTGCGATATCTTTTCCAGCAAGCAGAATATCATCCATGATCCCAGCTGCTCCTTCGATGCCCTCAAGCATTTGGTCCATAATCCTTTGAAAAATCTTGGTAATCAATTTAATACTGAATAGTATCCAGAGCTAGCGATACCTGTCAATAGGTATTAAAGGTACCAGGTAATCAAAAATGAGGATTCTTAATAAAGTTTAATCTGTAGGAAAACACTTTGGCATGTGGAATGTTTGATACTATTGACAGTTTTCAGTGGGTGGTGTTCTCTCAAAGGTGGTCTTGTTTAGGTCACTAGGGTTAATACAGATTTGAATTTTCCTCTTTCACTTGGACACATCCATTGAACTGACACATTCACTGAATGATTCAGTGGGTTGCTCTACAGAAGTAATGTATCTATTCTTCTTCATTTTCTTCAGTTTTGTAACTGGCTGTCTCTGAGGTGGGTGTATGACACCTTTTGTGTTGGGGTCAATCTTGATGTGATGTTCCCCTGGCAGGGTTCCTGTGGTCTTAAACATTTCCAGAAAATCATTGAATTCATGTACATAGTTATTAATCGTGTTGACTCACTGAATAAGTCTGAGTCGTTCCGCGGTGTCACCATTTATGTTTTCTTGTTTCAAAGTTGACATTAACTGTTATATTGTCATGATTTAACAGAAGTTTGACTGTTCCAATGGGGGGGGGGGGGGGGGGGGGGGTGAATTTTGTGATTTCAGTAAGATTTGAGAACTTTCATGGAATCCTTGATCTTGCTCACTGCTTTTACTTTGTCATCAGATTTCACCAATATGCAGCATTTAGCACCTGTCTCACTGGGATATGTCATGGGAACCTCTTCGATGGTTACATTTTTTTTTCTTGCCATTTGTCACCAATTATGTTAACCATGTTAACTTCCTGTACAGTACATGTATGAATGTAAAACAAGTCATCATATGATGTACGGGAGCTAACGCTGTGTTCCTCCTGAGATTATGTTATCTTTTAGGACAGGTGATAACTTTTCCATCAGTTCTCGTAACAATGTGTGAAACAGGTCTTTTGGGAGTGCTGGGAACTGCCCACAATGTCCTTCTTTCTACTGTATAAGAATGGTGTGCCAACTTTTCTTCATTGACGAGTAGCAAAGGTATGTGCTGTTTGGTAGAAGGCACACAGAATCATTGTGTTGCTCACAGAGTGCGATACATTCAGAACTAAAGTGAGATGATAGATTATCACCTATGACAATCTTGCGACATTCTAAGGAATGTGCCCATGGAATGACCTGATTTTAAAACAAGCCTTTAAAACGGGTAGTATCAAATCAGCTAGATTTTGATCGATTGTATCTTGTATTCTGTGGCCCATTTTCATGTGTTGATAAGATGAGTAGCTTTGTAAACAATATATTGTGGCAATATTTCTCTTTGTTCCTGTGCAAGCAAACATAAGAGAAGTTGATGCTTTTGTTGAATTAAATATCCATTCAGGATACTTGACACCATGACAAAAAATGCATTTCTTTTTGCCAGGATCATCCGTCGGGTTTATCTCATCATAATTTAAAATATTGGATGCAGGGACATCTTTCAGACTTTCCTCCAAGTTGTTGAAATACTCATTGATGGTGGATGGAGAAATTTCAGCTCTTTTAGCTTTTATGTTCTGGGACAGTTTGTGTCATTTGACAAATGATCTAGCCCAGTCATCACTTGGTGTATTCTGCTGAAATCAAATAACTACACAATCAATTTTGTTGAGATAACATTTGACAAGCAGCCACAAGTCAATTGAATCCAACGGAAAATACCACTCACTTTCTGCAATCAAATAATGCACGATTTTCATTTCTTCCTGCACTGTGAGAGCACCTTGTCCTCCATGGTGACCTTTATACTTGCGACGAAGGTGGTTTTTGTAATGTCGCTCTTGCTATATTGTACATTTTAGCAGCTTCTCTTTGTGACATTTCTCCAGATTGCACTTCGGCTATGGCAGTATCCACAAGCTCTTTGTTGTATTTCCTACAGTGTCGCCCAGCAGGCTTTGGTGTATAGTTTCTTGGCATTTCTTTGAAACAATAAAATAACCTGGGTTCAGTATATAAAAAATAACAAGAAAGTATATAAGGAATATAACAAAATAGCCATGTCAGTTTTAAAATATGTGTAGAATGCAGGTGCTTAAAATAGATACAAGTATTTTTGAAATAACACTAAACATTACTTTTATTTTGATGTGGTAAAAGATAGCTTTGGACATATTGGTCAAAAAAAGATATATATATATATATTGGTCGGCTTCACCTCAAAATAGTGGCCAACTTCACCCCACATGAAATGAAAATCCATCCCATAATTTTAAATTAATGGCTGCTCTCAAAATTAGTTACATGAGATTAGCATTAAATAAATGAACACATCAGAACCTAAAATGTGTATTTATAGTATTTATACTGAGTAGTGTATATTGTTGTACTTTGTATAAATATTTTGGTAAAAATGTAGTCAAATGTTCAGTTACAAAAAAACACTTACTTGCAATAATTGGATTCTGTTGAAATCCCACTCTGGAAACTTGAAATAATGACCTTGACTTGAACAAAATGTGGGTTAGGTGTAAAGTCATGAATCAAGAATAATATTTATTAAGTGGCCAACTTCACCCCAGTCTGCGGTAACAGTTTGACTGGTTCTGAACCTGATATATATTCTATATTTAACTGAGGTTTATGTTAAACCAGGCTAGTGAGCATTTCTTGGCAACATGGAGCATTTGCATTGATTGAATGTAGAGCAAGTCCATAACAGACTGTATGGTGATTTGCAGTTCACTGATAGGTTACATCCATACGTAGGTTGCATAAGGGTTTCTTTGACAAGACTAAGGACCAAGTCCTTTTCATTGACATCTAATCTGTTACCATTGATTGTGTCTCGTGCCTTACAGCATAGAAGACATATTGTTTTTGCTCTGTCTGTTCATCTCTTTGTATGTGTGTCAACACTTCATTGAATATATTTGGTATTGTGAACTGTGATCTAATGATTTTTATATATGTTGAATTATGAACATAGTAAATAGTGGTTCAGAAAAGCTTTACACTGACCATGTAGTCCCAGCTTGATATTGGATGATTAAACTTTTTTTTTAAATATGCACTGTGTTATTCTTTTTGTTATTTGGTTGATACCTGTACTTTCAGGAACTTTGTTTTCATTTAGTATCAATTTAGACATGACAAAAAATTTGCAGTGGAAAAAATTTCTCCCACCTACATGAGGGAGAACATATTTCTTTCTCCAGTTTTATAATTAGTCCAGTTACACATAATCATACAGATTGATTGTCTTTAACTACTCACTGACTCTTACTTTCTAACTTGAAAGAAGAAATTGACTGGTAAAGGATGTCCTGTAATAAAACGTCCAACAGCAGCTATCTGAAAAGTATCTAGCTCGAGTCACCTCCAGCCCACCCCTTATTGATGTTGATATGTAGGGGAAGGCTACAAGAAACTCTGTAATTCTTTGGCAATTGTTGACAACCAAAACGGTCGCAAACTACTGTGTCTAAAATACACATTTTTTCCTGAATCTGATGCCACAGAACTTTAGTTTGATTATTCTTGCATCCAGTCATAACATTAAACTTACATGTTGTTAACCGGTACCAACGCTACACAAAGAAAAACACATTTCTTTAAGTCACCACAAGAAAGTACAAAGCAGGTTTGTTTCGGATAGGGGTGTCTGGTTACTTTGTGTAGCGTTTCATTTTGTTGATCTGAAGGTACCGGGGCTAATTGACATAGAAGTCTGGATCTGGATGCAAATGGTTTGGCATAAAAAGTGACAACTATAAGTTTTCTTCATCAGTGTGAGTCTTAAACAGCTTCACCTTCTACTGAACAGGACTGTTGGATTTCGAGATTTATTTATAATCTGGATAAAAAATTGGTCTTTGAAGTTAACCCATAATGGGCCTCTGGTTTAACCATTTTTGTTTTACATGAGAGTGATCTCCCCCTTATTGGAAGAAACTTGTGGTTTTCGTTGGGAAACATGTTTTTGATTTGATTTTATGTTAGTTTAAGTAGTTTGTCATTAATGAATAAACTGATATACGTAAACAAGAAATAATGTCAAAGTTGTGCAACTTATTTTTGTAACAGTATTTTTTGTTTGTATAAATGTAAAATATTATTAACTCTGGCAACATCTTCAGTGCTGACTTGCCCGCCCTTTCAAGGCCTTTGAGTGATGTGTTGAAATGATGAAATACTGTTGCCATAGTTAAGTCTGTTTATGATCTGTGTTATGCAAAAACACTATATTGTCAACACTGGCTGTTTAAAATAAATGTTTATAAAAGCCTGAACTTATAGTTTTCAGATAAAAATATGGCCAGTGTGAACTACCTTGCAAAAACATGTGCTTGTTGCTCCCTGTTAGGAAAAGGTCATAATATTATATCAAAAGTATTATTTAGTAAATTAACACATCCAGTATTACAACATAATAAAGCTTTAAGTTCCACACGTCTGATAAAGAATGACTTTCTGCAAGTAAAATCATCTCTGCAGACACGGTTTTCCACAAGTTCACAGCGAAATATCCCACCCATTTTATGGCTCTTTGTTAAACCTATTGCCAAGGTTTCAGCAGCATTAACAGGAAGGTAAGTATCAATCATATGAAATTTTGTTGAACGGTATGAGGTATTCTTTGATAAATGTTTTCGAATAGTTGGGCAAATACTATAAATTTCTTTAAAGGTGCTTTTTCAAAATTGCATAATTGTTGCTTCCAGCCAAAATGATTTATAACTTTTACTTTGAAATGTAAACATTATGCAAGGCTTGAACGTAACAATTTGTCTCCCACTGCAATTTTTAAAAGAATTGCCATGGGTGAAACGGCCCAACAACAGCAATTTTGATCCTGCCGTTGGCAATTTTTTTTAAAGTGACTTTTGCAGCAAATAAACATGACTGAAAGGTTATTTTGCTGTATGTAAGACATATTTCAAACGTCCAAATGCTAAATATTGGATGATAATGTACATCAGCTGTATACATTTTGCCATTGTTGAGGATCTCTACCAAGTGCCGTCAGTGATTCTTTCTACCTACAGATATTTATATCACAAAAGCAAGCCCTGTTATGCCTTCAGCAAACATATAATTTTATTTTCTATTCAGGGCCCATTTGGGCGACTTAAATATTAAAAAATAATGGCTGTAGTGATCTTCTTTAGAGCTATAACATATATGCATATGAGCCACTATTAATATTTCTATTGCTTGTGGTTCGCTTACCATAATTTGCCAAAATCCATTATTTTTTGGGCCACCACATTTTTTGCCGAGTTTCAAGCCCTGTCTATTACTTTTATTTACGGAAATGTTTTATTAAAGAACCTTTAGAGAATGACCAACAAAACTGGATTACATGTATTTGACATTTAAAATGTTCAGGACTTACAAAATCAATTTGTTTTTTAATGTTATGCAAGCTTTCAGGAGGGTGAAGGGGTTTAGCAAAAAAGAGTATAAAGTTTGTATACCTGTGGAAATATTGATATTTGTGAACAGACTTTAAAGCTGATAAAAGCCAGAAATATTGTGATAAGTGTGTACAGTGGAAATAATGTTCCTGCACATGCATGTTTTTGTGGTCTTGATGTACATTGCAGGGCTCGAAATAGCATATATAATATGGCCTGCTAAGAAAAAAAATGGCCTGCTGGAAATAATACAGCCCGGGGTGAGTGGTGGGTTTAGGACTGTATGGAAAATTAATAGAACCTCTGAGATTATAAAATTAATTGTAATAGAATCTCAAGCTCAGCATGCGATGTTTTGGTAATTTTAGCAGTTGAATTTTACCTGTTTGGTGTAAAAATTGGACTGCTTTTTGCAGGTCGCTATTTTGTGCACTGGTACTGGAACACTTTGCCTATCTGTTGAATATTGCAATACATGACAGTATAATAATGTTATTGTTTTACAGACGTGTGCGAAAATGGTGGCAGAGTTTACCAAAAGACAAAAAGATGCACTTCAAGACGCGTATGACACAGAACTGGCCCATATTCGCCTTGGCCGGTGGAGGTCTAGTTGTCACTGGTTTCGTGTATTATGAGTTACACGTTCAGGAGACACCAGTCACAGGCAGGAAGAGGTTCATTGCGGTTACACACAATCAGCTCATCAAAATAGCATCTGTTGAAGCTCAATCAGTTAGAATTCCTTTTTTTTTCAATGCTGTTTTACTGTTTTATATTCAATAGTACATTGATTTATGTTTACATTAATACTTTGTATTGTAATTATTAGCTGGTGAATGAATAACCATTAATCATAGATGTCTGTTTTCTGTTTATAAGTACATGTACATAGAGTAGGGAGACTTTAGTGTCAAATGAAATACATATTATATGTAATATACTGTCCATTCTTTAAATAATTGTTTTTCAGAGACTAACACATTTGAAACAATTATTTTGTTTTATATCATATTGCCTTGATTTTGTCACATTATTAGTTCCCTACCTGTCCAACCAGTGGAATTACAGGTTTCATCTCTGTCTGTCCCAAATATAGTTTTCCGTATGTTTTTTTCACAATGCCTTGAGATATTGGGCTAAATATTTGTGTATAGCTTTATCATAGATCATGGGACGTAGCCCAATAGTTCATTGCTTTAAATGGGTCAGAATAATGACGAAATACACAACAGTACATGTACATCATTGACAATAGACGACTTCGTTTTTCATTTGAAGTGAAGACCGTGTGTATACTAGTATTGTTAAACAATAATATATTGTTCTGTAGGCAGGCTTATTAGTAGAAATTCTGGCAGGCTAGTACATTTTTGTTGGTTGTGGTCCAGTAGGCAAGTGAAATATTGTAGTACTGTAACAGTTATGAATAATGTTTCACCGTATGAAGATATTTATTGTTTACAATTTAATGGCCAACAAGCAAAGTCTTTAGTATGAAGACAAAACATGTACTACGAGTCATAAACAGTATTACTATATAAACCCAGGTAGGATTTTTTAATTTTCATGTTTTTAGCATACTGTGATAAAGCATATTTAAATTCCGTTGTTTAATGTGTGTTGTTTTTATTTGATGAACTGATGACCATATTGTTTATTATCATGTATGTACATTTTCTTTATGTTAATTTTTAAGTATGGCATTTGTACTACTAGCCTTGTACAGCAAAAACTAATGATGTCTTGTTGAAAGAGACTACATCCTTTTTGTTTCGTGGAAGTTATTTTCAAAATTTTATTCACATGAGAAAACCACGAAAATAAATTCCACACAAAAATAAAGTATTGTACAGTAATAAGACTAGTGGTTAAACTACCCCAAAATATTGTTGGGAATTTTAATTGAAAATGTCAAATTCTAGTCTTCTAGTTTTTTCAATCATATAATTTCAAAAGTTCAGTACACAATTTAATTCTTGCATATTTGTTTGCTAAATTATACTCAAATTCATAATCTGTTATTTGGCAAATGACAGTTGGAACCTTGACCTAATGTTGCATTTATAAGTTTGAATTGTTGTTATATAAATATAATCTTGGACAAATATCAGCTGAAGATGTTTGTGAATAAATAGAATGTTTGTTAGTAAGTAGAATGTTTGTGTGAACATTTTAATTACTTTAAATTGTATTTTTTTTTATCTTGTAACAGCACTTGGATAAGTTCGAAGGTTCTCTCATTCCAATTGACAAACCTGTTTGGAAACGAGTCGAAAGGGTAGCAAACCGCATCATAGAATCCAATCCAATTATTAAATCGATGGATGTGAAGAACTGGAAGCTGACTCTGATCGATGATAAGACAATTAATGCCTTTGTTGTTCCAGTGAGCTCGTTTTAGTATTCTATTGCCTATCAGTGTCAATAACAAAAACCCAGTACTGTTCATTTAGTATTCTTTCCCCAAATCTAAATATACTGCACCAGATATTTTCAGAAGAGATCTTCTATTAAGAATTTTGTGCCAAATATAGTCAAACGTTATTATTGCTATGTTAAAGGGTCTGGACCAAAATAGCTTGAGGTGTTGGTAGCTTGAGATGAGCATAACAGTTGGTAATAATTTTATTTCATGGGACCATTTTTCGACCTTGAATGTCAATATAATGACGTTTGACTGTATATATTTAAAAGTTGTTAGGCCTGTTATTGCCATTTAATAAAAGAAGAAAGAGCCCTTGGTTTTAATAAAAAGATATGCTGTGTTTATTTGTCATTAAATTATATATCGGCATGGAGATGTTTCTGGTTGCTAAAGTGTATAACAGGGTGAAAAAACAAATTGATTCATTTGTTTGTTTTTTGGAGGTTGGGGAGGGTGTTATTCTCCAAATGTTTAAAAATTTGTCTCACTTAGTTATATATAACAGATTAATGTCTTTAAAATTGAAAATCAAGTCAACATCAGTTGAATAAATGTCTAAATTGTTTTTTTTTCTTTTACAGAATGGTCATATTTTTGTATTTCTTGGTCTGGTTGAGTTTGTTGATAATGATGATCAACTAGCCTTCGTGTTGGGACACGAGATGGCACATGCTTTGCTTTCTCATGGGGTAAGTCTATTTCTAAAACCAGTAAGGCAAAAGTGCTCTTACAATAGTGGATATCTATTTTCACCTATTTTCATTAATTCAGCTTTTTGTTTGCGTCAGGGTAATTTTATGAAAATAAATTTCTACACTGCAGGGAAATTGTAAACTTAGTGAAGAAACCTAAGTGCTAGTTATAAAAGCTGTATCTATACCTCAACATAATCAGTGAAGCTGTATCTCACAACACAATCTGAAGCTGTATCTATACCTCACAACACAATCAGTGAAGATGTATCTATACGTCAACATAATCAGTGAAGCTGTATCTATACCTCACAACACATACAACATAATAAGTGAAGCTGTATCTATACCTCACAACATAATCAGTGAAGCTGTATCTATACCTCACAACACAATCAGTGAAGCAGTATCTATACCTCACAACACACACAACAATCAGTGAAGCTGTATCTATACCTTACAACACAATCAGTGAAGCTGTATCTATACCTCACTACATACACAACATAATCAGTGAAGCGGTATTTGTACCTCACAACACAATCAGTGAAGCAGTATCTATACCTCACAACACACTCACAACAATCAGTGAAGCTGTATCTATACCTTACAACACAATCAGTGAAGCTGTATCTATACCTCACTACACACACAACATAATCAGTGAAGCGGTATTTGTACCTCACAACACAATCAGTGAAGCTGTATCTATACCTCACAACACAATCAGTGAAGCTGTATCTATACCTCACAACACACACAACATAATCAGTGAAGCTGTATCTATACCTCACAACACACTCAGTGAAGCTGTATCTATACCTTACAACACAATCAGTGAAGCTGTATCTATACCTCACTACACACACAACATAATCAGTGAAGCGGTATTTGTACCTCACAACACAATCAGTGAAGCTGTATCTATACCTCACAACACAATCAGTGAAACTGTATATACCTCACAACACACACAACATAATCAGTGAAGCGGTATTTGTACCTCACAACACAATCAGTGAAGCTGTATCTATACCTCACAACACAATCAGTGAAGCTGTATCTATACCTCACAACACAATCAGTGAAGCTGTATCTATACCTCACAACACACACAACATAATCAGTGAAGCTGTATCTATACCTCACAACACAATCAGTGAAGCTGTATCTATACCTCACAACACACACAACATAATCAGTGAAGCTGTATCTATACCTCACAACACACTCGGTGAAGCTGTATCTATACCTCACAACACAATCAGTGAAGCTGTATCTATACCTCACAACACAATCAGTGAAGCTGTATCTATACCTCACAACACAATCAGTGAAGCTGTATATACCTCACAACACACTCAGTGAAGCTGTATCTATACCTCACAACATAATCAGTGAAGCTGTATCTATACCTCACAACACAATCAGTGACACATCCAAGTCTTCAACATGAGGAAAACCGAGACACACTGAGGATCACACCCCTGACACAGCCAGACAAACAGTCGCTGATTAATGAATAGGAAAAAGTCCAGAAATATATTCACATGAGACTGCAGTACAGTAACAGTTAATTGCAAATTCAATTTGTTATAATTTGTTTTCAGGCAGAACAGATAAGCTATGCACAGTTTGTGGATTTCATTGTTATTGCTATTTTGGCTGCAATCTGGACCATCATGCCAACAGATGGATTTGCTCTCGTGACGCAGTGGTTTAATAATAAAGTCATGGAGGTAAGTAAAACATTGGAATATGTACTCTTTCAGAGTATTAACCAAAAAAACAATATGATAAATTAGTGCCTTTTATGTGGCTTTTCAACATTTGTTGGATAAAGTATTAAAACATTTAATATATATTTTTCACAAATATATGTGAAAACAGATTTAATAGTATGTAATAATTGTACGAATTACAAATATTGTTGATAGTCTTTTAATAAAGAGCAAATATAAATTGAAATTCATTAGTGGACCAAAGACCACATGACTAGAAGGGAAATAACTCTGTATTGGAGTTGAATGTACAGGTGCTCGATATTGAAATTTCTACTCTATTGCTAGAGAAACATTTAATGGGAACATACCTAGTTAATAGCAAATATTATATTATTAATATACTGACACAGAGTTAAACATTTAAATTTCAGTTAGCAGTTTACCCTTTATTATGTTACATTTCAGGTAAAATGACTTAAATAAAAGTGATTTTGTTTGTTCAAACAAAGGAATATAACATAGGTAATACTTGGCAGTAACTAACTTTCTAAATTCAAGGTTTTTATGTTAAACAAAGAACATTACCATATTTTGTGGAGTATAACCTGCACCACTGTGTTTTAGATGCTTTACAAGACCAATTCATATAACACACACACACCGTTTTATAGTTCTTGGACATTGACTCAGAAATGACAGTGATGTCATGCTTGCATTTATAGTGGCATTGATGAACTTTCAATGTCATACATGTGTAAAACAACGTAAACATCAGTTCCAATAGTTCAACTATCTAAACAATAAAACATCATGCTAACAGAAACATACATTATGTGAAACTAACAATAAAACATCATGCTAACCGTAACATACATTATGTGAAACTAACAATAAAACATCATGCTAACCGTAACATACATTATGTGAAACTAACAATAAAACATCATGCTAACCGTAACATACATTATGTGAAACTAACAATAAAACATCATGCTAACAGAAACATACATTATGTGAAACTAACAATAAAACATCATGCTAACCGTAACATACATTATGTGAAACTAACAATAAAACATCATGCTAACCGTAACATACATTATGTGAAACTAACAATAAAACATCATGCTAACCGTAACATACATTATGTGAAACTAACAATAAAACATCATGCTAACCGAAACATACATTATGTGAAACTAACAATAAAACATCATGCTAACCGTAACATACATTATGTGAAACTAACAATAAAACATCATGCTAACCGTAACATACATTATGTGAAACTAACAATAAAACATCATGCTAACCGTAACATACATTATGTGAAACTAACAATAAAACATCATGCTAACCGTAACATACATTATGTGAAACTAACAATAAAACATCATGCTAACCGTAACATACATTATGTGAAACTAACAATAAAACATCATGCTAACCGTAACATACATTATGTGAAACTAACAATAAAACATCATGCTAACCGTAACATACATTATGTGAAACTAACAATAAAACATCATGCTAACCGTAACATACATTATGTGAAACTAAAAATAAAATTTGTATACAAACTGCACCGTTATATAAGCCATCCCCCTATGACTAGAACAAAAAACATAGCAGGTTATACTCTGCAAAATATGGTATTTACAAGATGTGCATAGACCCTCTTTAATATCTAAATATTCTGCAAATGCTTGGTTGACAAATTGATATATTGTTTCAGTTGATGTTGCATTTGCCATACAGTAGGAAGTTAGAAAAGGAGGCTGATAAAGTAGGCTTGGATTTGGCTGCACGGGTATGTTGATTTTTGTTTTACTGTTGTACTTTCCAGTACAAATTTATTTCATTTTTCAGATTTTTCTTTTTGAGGCACATATGTATGACAAAACCCAGCGACTTGCCAATTCAGACTGTTGGGTGTGAAACATCATTCATCGCGTTTGAACAATCCACACTTCTAAGTTTTATAAAATAGCATTAAAAGATGACCTACAATGCAACATAATATGCATGTTACAGCTTTGAGAAAACATTTCTGGAAGTTTTTCTGATTTAAGACTACTACAGTCCATTCCTTTATCTGTGAAAAAAAGAAGAAAGGAATTTGCTTAACAAATAAAATGACCTTTCTCTCTAACATAGATTATTTTGAGGAGTGTTTCCTTTCCTCAACATTTAGAGAACTGTGATATTTACTCATGAGTTTTCAGAAATGTAAATCTGATGTTTTCACCAGATAAAAGTATCTTACTTTTAAAGTTTTTTTTTTTTCACAAGGACACAAAATATTGCTGCTGTTATTTGTTTTAAATAGCAGCCTAAAATATATATGTCCTGCTGAGAAAAAATATGATAGCACAGTGAGTGGAAGGTTTAGGTTAGTGTGTAAAATAATTTAGGACCTCTGACATGTCTTTTAGAGCATTGAGGAATCGCAGTACTAAATCAGGCCACCGAAAATTTAAAATTTATGTAACCCATTTTCATTTTGCATGACACTTAAATTTAAAGGAAGGGACAATTAAGGCATTTGGCCTGGTATGCATATTCAACGATATATAATGCACATTATTGCTTAATATCGACAAGTATAATCGTATAGTTAATTAATAAAATGGTTAAATGTGATGCCTATTATATATAACGGGCGCAGCCATTTTGTACCATCCCAGTGAATACGCCCTCTGGTGAGCTGGTGGTTATATAATACCTAACGTGTCACGTCAGGAATTAGTCTTCGAACTGAAGAAACAAAACATACCTGATTTTTGCGGATGCATCGCAATGTTCTGTAATAATATCCATCCCAGTAAGCCAGCTTCAAGTATATATTATTTTTCAATACAAAATAAACCACCATTGTCAAAGTGTTGAAATAACTGTATTATGTTTTGTACATAAATTAACCCACGTACTGAAATAATAATCGGCGTGTTTTCTTGGTTAATTGGTCTTTTCTTTCTGTAGCCTGTACCTGTGGTTCCTGATTGGCAGGTGTATCTTTAGACGGTCCCCAGACACTGTGTCTAGACACACTAAAAGACGTGTCCCTTTTATTAAGATCACAGGGTATTGTGTGATACCGCACGGACACCCCTCAAATTATAATGGACATTATCAGCAGTCCTGCTTTATTACTGTAAGTAATTCTGTAAAACCCTTGATTGAGTAGACTTTCCCATCTAAAATCACAAAACTGACCAATTACATAGTCCCAAAGAAAAGAAAATTATCACTTGGGTATTGTGAGTGGTCGTTTTTGCTCAAACGTACCCTACCAATAGGCCTAATAATATGAATTTTTTCTTTTAAGAGAGAAAAATACTATAACTTCATTTCATTCTATTGATGCAAATTGAAATATATTTAGTTAAATAGTTTATTATACTATCAAGTCATTTATGTTATTTTACAAGTCAGGTTGATGAAAGCGAAGCGCCTTGTTGTAAATTAGAGCATTTGTTTACACTGTGTATAGAGGAATTTTGACGGAGCTGATGTCACTTTGCCCCAAGCTACACCACCAGACGTCACAAAAAGGAAACAAAATGTCTGCCCCCAGTTACCAGGAATAATCATGTTTTTTTATTAACTTTAAAATTATGTGTTTTTCATTTGTTAAAGTGTCAGTATGTGTTGGTGGTCCGGGTATGCAGCTTTCCAACACAAGGCTCTTGATTTGAGTTTACTCTCCCTTTAATGCATTAGCAAAAAATTGGCAATGCAGAATAAAATTTGCTTGAGCAATGCATGAACAAAATGATTGTTCTCATAGATTTCAGAGGCCAATGTAGAGCAGATATGATAATCAGACAAACATCTGTCTCTTGAAACAATGGCCTGCAGGGGTTGTTTTTGGTGGTTTTAGCAATTGAATTTCCATCTCACCTGGTATTAAACAAATGTACTTTTCACTTTTTGCAGGCTCTGATTTCGAGTCCCACATTTGTGGAAGACCAATGTTGATATATGGAAACTGAAAGACACAACATGGCTGACATTCTTAATTGCAGATATACTAAAAGACAAAAGTTATTGTGACACACAAAAGACAAAGATAATTGATGATAAATTTTTACTGCTGTGTATGAAATGTTATAATATGGAAAGAGAAATGTCCGAAGGTATGGAAACGAGCAATAGTCCATGAAAAGGGCACACCTGCCATATGCAAATGAGCCACATCACTAGAGGGGGTCCATAGTGAAGTTCACACAGTCAGTAGCGAGTGTGTCCACCTTGAGCATTGATACAGGCCTGACACCGTCGTCTCATTGAGGCCACAAACGCTGGAGAAAGTTCCTGGGAATGCTTGTTTCGCAGATGCGTGGTTAGGATCCATGCGTCTTGGCGTGGGATTGTCACGGGTGGTCGGTCGGCCGCTTCTGGGATGGTCCCTGACCTGGTTGTTTTGTTGATATCGTTGCCATAAGTGTCATATGGTGTTTCTGTGGACGTTGAATTGACGTGGACCACTTGCTGCGAGGTACCAGATTCAAGCATCGCTATGACTCAACATCGGTCATTTTCACTGAGGCGTGGCATGACGAAATTGCATCAGACAGTTCACTAATGGTGTTTTTCTGACTTCTGGACTTCTGAAGGCTGCACAGAGTGACAATGATTTGCAACTGAATGTCTGGCCTTTTATGGCGAACACTGGACAGGATTTCTCATGAATATTCCATGTTTCTTGCACAAAGCATGCAATCGGTGCAACAACTGCTTGGTTGCATTTCTTCCAGCTGTTTCATGCACATTTTCTCTGGTTTACATCCATAAATCCATTCACAAATTTATTACTTCAAACAATCCATGACACAATAACTTTTGCCTTTCAGTATATTTTTTATATTTGAACATTTTGGTTTCAGAAAACCTTACTGTTATGGTCCAGCAAATGGATAGACCAACTGGAAAATATTAAACATATTTCACAAATGAATATTTTAAGGTGGATATTTCACTTTTATCAGGCATGTTATGATATCCGGGGTAGCAGTGTCTTCTGGCAGAAAATGGAGATTCGTGAACAATACATAGATGACAATGAAGCTGTGCCCGAGTGGCTTTCCACTCACCCAGCCAGTGGTAATAGAGTCAAATTCCTGGACTACCTCATTCCACAGGTGAGTTAACAGAGTCACGTTCCTGGACTACCTCATTCCACAGGTGGGTTTATCAGGATAATCAAACAGTCAAGTTCCTGGACTATCTCATTCCACAGGTGGGTTTATTGGGCTAATCAAACAGTCAAGTTCCTGGACTATCTCATTCCACAGGTGGGTTTATCGGGTGAATCAAAAAGTCAAGTTCCTGGACTATCTCATTCCACAGGTGGGTTTATTGGGCTAATCAAACAGTCATGTTCCTGGACTATCTCATTCCACAGGTGGGTTTATCAGGCAAATCAGACCAGTGTAGTAGTCACTCATAGACATGACAGTAAGGTAAACATTAAAAGCATAAAAAGGTTTTTCTTTTTAAAATAGGTCATCATTTAGAAGAACAGCACAGGCATTTAAAAAAAAATCTTAACCTGACTCATAAACATTGGCACTTGCTCCCATTCCAGTAGACTGATCTGAACATCCCAGCAGTCATTATTTAGAACAGAATTATTTTTATCCAGAAGGAACTGTTCTGGTGTATTCTATATAGATGGGTGTTTGTTATATAAGGTATCTTTTGTAAAAGGTTTGACTGTACATTTAGGATATCATTCAGTTGAGACATATTTGGAAATACAAAGATGAAGCGAATAACCAAAAATGGGTCTTGAAAAGTATGGGGTTATTATGAGCCTTTACATCACAGAACAATAAAGAACAGTTTTAAGGTATGTCAAAGTCCAGAACAGTTTTCAGGTAATGCTAAAATCCATAATTTAAAAAAAATGCATTTGTTTACTAGTTAAAATCTCTAATGATGTTCATCTCGAATAATGTTAAAGCATGGAGAATAGTGTATTTTGTGTGCTTGTGTTGCAGGCATTGGTGGTGCGAGAGGGATGCAAATGTTTCCGACTTCCCGCCCACGATCCACGAGATCACTACAAAAGCCTGGAGCAGGAACTACAGAACACCACCATCGCACGGAGAGCTGGACAGAACCTGCAGAAAGTGCCAGTACTGCCAACTACAGTCTCTTAACAGTGTGGGGTTCATTTTAGCCTGAGTAATTTAACAGTTTTAATATGATGGCAAAGTATTATGGCCATTGATACTTTTATTATAGTGGCTGTGCAGAAAAGCTACCAAAAATGGCCATTATGAGTAAGATGTCCTTCAGGTCAGGTCAGGTCATAGGTTTTAACGTGCACATTCAGAAGGTGCAGGTGTTGACTTTTATCAGCTTCTGTTTTGTTTTCAGCATTGTTTATTATTTACCTTCATTAAAAATGTATCTACTCAAAGGTTGATCAGTGATGGTTGGGTGTTTCATACATCTCTTTCCCAATATCTAGCCATATTTTTGGTGGGTATGATGGGACAAATGATGCATTGTAAAATGTGATTTCATTGCCAATTATAAAGAGATAAATGCTGTAACCATGGATATATTTTATTAATGTTAATTTTTGAAGTGATTTATATATTATTACTGTTTTTAGTATCAAAATAGCTTAGGTATATTTTATACTGTCTGTTAACATGTTGTTAGTATAATATATAATTATATAACCAAAACTTGTTGCCTTTTGCAGTGAGATATTTTCAAAAAGATATGCTTTTTCATATACATTTTGTACATATCTTTGATTCAAAATGGATGTTTTGTTCTTATGGTGAAAATAAGCTGCAGGTGTAGTAAATTATCTATTAGACTCAAATTACTTGTACTCGTTATCTCCTATCACCACTGTCTGTTTTACAAGACAAGGTGACCACGTGTAGTTGGTGAGTACCCATTAAGTGCTCTCCAAGAACACCTGGGTGTATTAACACCTACTTATTACTGTAGTATGTCTAATGTTTTGTATTGTTTAATTAATATGTCTAATGTTTTGTATTGTTTAATTAATCGAACATGTAATATAATTACACTTGTATGTAACTATTCAGTTTACTGCGAAACTTCTAAAAGATTTTTATCAACACACAATTGTTCGAAATATATTGTATATTGTTAGAAATTGTGATGACTTTGTTGCATAATCTAGGGATTACTGTAAATCGGTTAATGTTAGCAAGCATGAAATGTTAGCTAGGCCATACAAGACGATAATATTTCATGACATTAAATTTAAAGAGACATAAACAGACTGTAGTAAAAAACCTTTGTGCAATTATTTTGTCTGTGATTAACTGAAGGCACAGCAATGGTGATATGCTATTGATTAAAACAAAAGGATAGCAAACAATAGTTGGTTAGCATATACATTACTGCAACTTTCTACTAAATTCAAGATGCCTGTAAGCTGCATGTCAAAAACATTATTTCAGCTGATCCTACAAATTAAGCTTATTCATTTTTCAGTTTCTGATATGATGACCTCACTAAAGTTCTATGTTCACTTATTTAGATTTTGCAAAATTTTAAGATTGCTAACATAGTATAATTTACAGTATTTTGCCCTTTTTGAACTATTCATCTTTAACCATATTAATAACTAATCAAACATAAGTCTTTGTCAGTAGAATTGCCACAGTTTGTTTTGTTTTGTGTTAGCCACCACAGATATATGTATGATCACTTCCATCATTGGTTAGTTAAATATTTACTGTATCAGTCCAGGCACCAGCGTCTTCTGACCTGGGGCCTAATTCACTAAACTCCCGCAACTTTGCGATCTCGCAGTGCAATGCTAAAAGACTTGCAAAGAGGATGCTTTGTTGTCTAGCAGAGCCTAAGAGACCTTTGTGAATGAGACCCCTGGCACACTGTCGTCGAATTCACACACATCTGAATAACACTTCAAACTACATGTAACAGGCACAGAGGATTTAAGCTCCGGACAGACGGGTGCTTATGTTATACCATCATACATCACTAACCAGATGTTCCATACCAAAATTACCACAATATAGTGATTTTTCAACTGGGTTATTTCATGGTCTTCTTGTTTTGCTGTCATCATGATACCTTTCTTTCATGCAACTTCATGTGATTTTGCATTGTATTTTGTTGAATGTTTGTTGAAGGCCTTCATCTGTTGTTTGACCACAATGTTGTCACCAATCTATATTCTAGATTACCTAACTAACCTTCCACCCCCTCCCCCTTCTTTTGGATGACGACAGATGAATATTTAATTTTTACACTTTCTACCCAGTGGTAAAGCGCTCGCTTGATGTGGATTCGGTTTAGGCTATTTCTCGTTCCAGCCAGTGCTCCACAACTGGTGTAGCAAAGGCTGTGGTATGTACTATCCTGTCTATAGGATGGTGCATATGAAAGATCCATTGCTGCTAATCGAAAAGAGTAGCCCATAAAGTGGTGACAATGGTTTTCTCCCTCAATATCTGTGTGGTCTTTAACCATCTGTCAGACGCCATATAACCGTAAATAAAATGTGTTGTGTCTTTAAATAAACCATTTCCTTCCTTCTACCCGTGACACTGCTGTGAACACAACAGTTGTAAAATGCAGTGCAGCTTTGTATTTACACACCAGTTTTTCATCTTTCAAACAAGTGGTAGCGAGTGATTTGCATTCCATAGGATAAATATTGAGTAAGCTCTCACATATTGACAAAGTAAGTTTTAATAGCACACTTTGAAAAATCACTGAATTAGTGTAATGATATTCAAACACGGGGGGCCGGCTGGGGTTAAAGAAATGTGTCTTCAAATAATCTGCAGCAGGTGCAGTGCTAACATAGGTGGACAACAAAAAAAGCTTCTGAGAAGCACTTAAGAAGCGTCTAGATGCGCAATCTCGATCGTGCACCTCATTTCTAAAGGACAGTTACAAGTTATAAAATTCTTGATGTATGCCTTCACTTTCCGGGGGCAGGATTTAGCTCAGTAAGTTAAGTGCTCGTTTGAAGTGCTTGTGTCGCAGGATCGAAGCACCTCGGTGGATCCATTCAATTGATTGTCTTTTTCTTGTTCCAACCAGTGCACCACAACTGGTCAACTCAAAGGTCGTGGTATGTGCTTTCCTGTCTCTGGGAAAGTGCATATAAAAGATACCTTGCTGCATTAGAAAAAATGTAGCAGGTTTCCTCTGATGACTACATGTTCAAATTACCAAATATTTGACATCCAATAGCCGATGATTAATTAATCAATGTCCTCTAGTGGTGTCGTTAAACAAAACAAACTTCTGATTCTTCCTTCACTTTCCCACAGTAGCAGCTCTAATTCCTTCTCCAAATATTATTGTGAATCTTTAGTTTCAGCTTCCCCATTTGCTGTGGGCCTGGAGTCATAGAGGAGTTATCTTCCAGCATTTTAATCCCATGTAACTGAAAATTGTGCCAAATTTTAACCATTGAATGGTGGGCCATTTTCTGTTTTACTGACATACAGTATTTCAAGCTTGGACCAGAAATGTATCATTGTTGATCAGTATTGATAACATAAACTATAACATCAACATATCTTGTTGTCGGTTTGTTTTTATTTATTGGTATTCTCTGGAAGTTACATCATTTAGAATTGTTTACTTGAGTGGTATGTTCCAAATTAGGGTAAGCCAACAATGTGTGTGCCTGTTAGTGGGATGAATTAAATAGTAATTGCTTTTTAAAACCATCACTTCTAGTTACCCGAGTTAATACTTGTGTTTATCATCATATCTGTTCCTGATTATAGCTGTTGACATTTGTGATGTTTGACACAAAATACATTCAAAGCAATATGGTTGCAAACTTCGTATTTATTCAAGTGTGCATGCACGAAATGTATGTGCTCAAATACAGCCACCAGGCATTGTCTGTGAATTGTAACAATGGGGAGCAGTCATTGCTGCAAGGTAAACTAGAGAACATCAATACACTATAACTCTTCCCTGTTAAATCTTGACATGCCCAAAGTCTTTAAACTGAATAAAATATGTTGTCACTGCTTTCAAAAATATGTTAATGCATTTCAAATCTCTTGATAATTAAAAAATATAAATTAATCAAAACAGTGTGGTGACTCAAGTTATAACCAATACTGATGTTGATTTTGGGGATTATTATGCCCCATCACAACACAAACCACCATACTATACAATCCCTGTAACCCATAGGGATGCTAGCATGGGTTAAAAAAAAAGTTGCTTGTCACCCCAACCCATACAATTTTAAGACCACTGCAATGCATATTCTGCAATCTAAAGTGGCTTCACATTATATTTGCTTTAAAATTATATGTAAGTTTACCTCAATATTTATTATGATGTGTAATGTTTGATCCAGGATTTGCAATTTATGAAACATTCTACCATTTATGATAAAGATTAAACTTTCTACAAGTGATATGTTTTGTTCAAAAACTGTTTTGCTAAAATACAAGTGAATAGCCAACATGCTTACATTTTTAAAAATATCATTTATCATAGTTGCAAGCAGGTAAATGTCTCATACTGACCAAGTAACACAAACCTCTTAGCTGAAGTATCTTTAGGTTTTACAGTGTCCTGAACCATTGACATCTGTAGGTTCATGTTAATAAAAACAAAACTAAATTAAGAACATAATACAAAAACCACTGTCCGTTTCTCTTTTTTAGCTTTTTTAGCTTTTTTCTCTTTGCTAGCTTTTTCTGTTTGCAAGGTTACAATTGTTATGTAACATGATCATAGTAGTCTCTAGTTCACTTTTACCAGTATCTTTAAAAATTGTCTTTGAGAGTGTAGAGCAGAAGATGCAAACATTCCACTGGACCTCTGCTTTTCTGCTATTTGTAGTTGTCTGGGGAGTGGGGTTCTGCACTTCTTGGCTTATGTTTTTTTAAGCCCGACTCAGGTTGTTACAATATTAGAGGATTCACATTGGCATGTTTGCGGTCCTTGTGAAAAAAACCCATATTCATAGATCATTAGATGTCTTGGCTCTTGCCGTCAGCTCATGCTTTACTGTCTGAATGACACTATAAGTCTCTATTCTCATGTTGGTAGAAGAATCATCAAGTATTTCCCCCATAATGCTGAAGCTACTCTTCACTATTGGACCATGGAAACAGGAGATAACACCCTTGACAACTGAGGTAAGAAGAGAATATCTGGCTGTTTTCTAAACTTTTGCCCACCACAGGTCAAGCTTCTGATCATGACAGGCAAGTGGTTCAAGTAAGTGGTCATAAACTGTAGGCCCTCACTTGTGTGTGAGAGTCATCCAGATCTTCTTTATGAGTGATACTGGTGGCTGGAGAAAGAAGCTGCTTTAAGCAATGATGTGTAATGGCATGATGCCTCACCACTGGTTCAAGGGCTGACATTGCTCTCCTTTCCACATTGTTACTAGGCATCTTGGACAAGATTGAATTGCTGCATTTAACATTGGCTTTATCTTTCTCCATAAACTCTGACACTTTAGTTGTCCTTGTTTTCAACATGTTCCTGATCTGTCAGCCAGTGAAAATATATTTTAGTGGCAAGTAGTTGGGTGAGTCTGACACAGGCAAGTTAACTAGATTCTTTGGAGTTGGTCCCTTCAAGACCTCTGGCTTGATGAACTTTGACATGAATTGGATGACGAGCTCCTTTTGTTCTTGAAATGGTCCACTTTTGTTCTTGAAATTGGTACACTCTTGACTGGAAAATGACTACATATTTATTGAGACTACCAAGTACTGCATGAAACAATGATAGAAAAGAAAAATATAATAATATAACTTCACCTCATGAACAAATGGCAAGATTTTAATGCAATAAAAAATAAAAATAATATTTATTACCACACCTGCTTAACCAGAGAGGTCTTTGCTCATTGGTAGGAAACGTTCACCACCAAGTGTTGCATTCTCTCCTTCCTCTCATCTGTCATATTCTTATTCAGAATTGTTTTAAACAGTTTCTTAGCTGCCTTCTTGTTCTCCTGATTTCTCGCTCCAGCCAATGCACCACGACTGGTACATCAAAGGCTGTGGTATGTGCTATCCTGTTTATGGGATGGTGCATATAAAAGATCCCTTGCTGCCAATCGAAAAGAGTAGCCCATGAAGTGGCGACAGCGGGTTTCCTCCTTCAATATCTGTGTGGTCCTTAACCATATATCTGACACCATATAACTAAATAAAATGTGTTGAGTGCGTCATTAAATAAAAAACATGTCTTTCTTTCTTGTTCTCCTGTGGCACTGTGTACTTCACATTACCAAGATTAACACATATGTCGGGGAAAAATTCCTCGTGATCGACAAACCTCTTGAAATTGAAATCGGGAGTGGATATCACATATCAGGCTTTCAACATGATGTCCAAAGGGTTGGCAAAAATAGTTTGCAGTATTATGCAACAAGTATCAGCATCAGTGTCTAACAAGTGTGGTGCGATCTTCAATCAAAGCTTAATTTTTATAATTTTTAAAATTCACAGAAACGGGGGTTTTTGTGTGCAAAAATTTATTTTTAAAATTTCAGACACTGTAGAGTGCAAAGAATATGCTAAGAACAGCGTGTTCTGGTACTCGAGTAGGTTTTAACTGGTTTTACTGGACACCCTATTGGGCGAGGTTTAGCTGTTTTACTCGACAGCTAGCGGGTTAGTTTTAGCGGTTTTACTCGACAGCTAGCGGGTTAGTTTTAGCGGTTTTACTCGACAGCTAGCGGGTTAGTTTTAGCTGTTTTACTCGACAGCTAGCGGGTTAGTTTTAGCGGTTTTACTCGACAGCTAGCGGGTTAGTTTTAGCTGTTTTACTCGACAGCTAGCGGGTTAGTTTTAGCTGTTTTACTCGACAGCTAGCGGGTTAGTTTTAGCGGTTTTACTCGACAGCTAGCGGGTTAGTTTTAGCTGTTTTACTCGACAGCTAGCGGGTTAGTTTTAGCTGTTTTACTCGACAGCTAGCGGGTTAGTTTTAGCTGTTTTACTCGACAGCTAGCGGGTTAGTTTTAGCGGTTTTACTCGACAGCTAGCGGGTTAGTTTTAGCGGTTTTACTCGACAGCTAGCGGGTTAGTTTTAGCGGTTTTACTCGACAGCTAGCGGGTTAGTTTTAGCTGTTTTACTCGACAGCTAGCGGGTTAGTTTTAGCGGTTTTACTCGACAGCTAGCGGGTTAGTTTTAGCGGTTTTACTCGACAGCTAGCGGGTTAGTTTTAGCGGTTTTACTCGACAGCTAGCGGGTTAGTTTTAGCTGTTTTACTCGACAGCTAGCGGGTTAGTTTTAGCGGTTTTACTCGACAGCTAGCGGGTTAGTTTTAGCTGTTTTACTCGACAGCTAGCGGGTTAGTTTTAGCTGTTTTACTCGACAGCTAGCGGGTTAGTTTTAGCGGTTTTACTCGACAGCTAGCGGGTTAGTTTTAGCGGTTTTACTCGACAGCTAGCGGGTTAGTTTTAGCGGTTTTACTCGACAGCTAGCGGGTTAGTTTTAGCTGTTTTACTCGACAGCTAGCGGGTTAGTTTTAGCGGTTTTACTCGACAGCTAGCGGGTTAGTTTTAGCTGTTTTACTCGACAGCTAGCGGGTTAGTTTTAGCTGTTTTACTCGACAGCTAGCGGGTTAGTTTTAGCGGTTTTACTCGACAGCTAGCGGGTTAGTTTTAGCTGTTTTACTCGACAGCTAGCGGGTTAGTTTTAGCTGTTTTACTCGACAGCTAGCGGGTTAGTTTTAGCGGTTTTACTCGACAGCTAGCGGGTTAGTTTTAGCGGTTTTACTCGACAGCTAGCGGGTTAGTTTTAGCGGTTTTACTCGACAGCTAGCGGGTTAGTTTTAGCGGTTTTACTCGACAGCTAGCGGGTTAGTTTTAGCTGTTTTACTCGACAGCTAGCGGGTTAGTTTTAGCGGTTTTACTCGACAGCTAGCGGGTTAGTTTTAGCGGTTTTACTCGACAGCTAGCGGGTTAGTTTTAGCGGTTTTACTCGACAGCTAGCGGGTTAGTTTTAGCTGTTTTACTCGACAGCTAGCGGGTTAGTTTTAGCGGTTTTACTCGACAGCTAGCGGGTTAGTTTTAGCTGTTTTACTCGACAGCTAGCGGGTTAGTTTTAGCTGTTTTACTCGACAGCTAGCGGGTTAGTTTTAGCGGTTTTACTCGACAGCTAGCGGGTTAGTTTTAGCTGTTTTACTCGACAGCTAGCGGGTTAGTTTTAGCTGTTTTACTCGACAGCTAGCGGGTTAGTTTTAGCGGTTTTACTGGACAGCTAGCAGGTAACACTATCACCAGAGTCTTGCTTGTCTTGATATTTTTCAACAAATCTCAAGTTATGTCCCTTGAATTTAGGAGATAAGAAAATTTGTTGGGACCGACCTGTAGTGGACAGAATGCTTATTTAAAAAAAAAATTAAATCATGTCTATCCTTGTTTGATAGTGTTAAGTAAAAGAGGAAGCTAAAACTTTACATTACTACATTGTGGTTCTGCATGGTGCTGATACTCATGCTTAGAAGTTTGTGATAGTAACATTATCATACCTGTGTTTTTTTACCTATGAAGCAATGTGGCCTTTACTTGTAGTGTGAATGTTCATCATGAGAGAAGTTGAGAAATGTATTAATATAAACAATCCTGTCACACTGAATGTCACAGCATGGTTTATTTAGGAGATATTTTTTTATTGTAATAAATATTTATATAATAAATCATGTTTTGGAGTTATGTATTCACAATGTTCTAAGCACATGCTTGGAGTTTTTTAGACGGACAACACAATAATTGTGAAAACATTTGTGGATTAGCCTGTCGGTCACTTTATATTGTAAACTAGTCATGACAGTGAATAGACTGGACTATATGAAATAATCTGACCTGTAACAAACCTGTAATAGCATTAACTTGATATATATGGGCTGGATCTATCCAGTTTGGTAGAGCCAGAGGTGCTTACATTGTAGGATCAAATTTCAGTGGACCAATTCTCTAGGTGTGTATTAACATTAACATGATACATATGGGCTTGATCTACAGTATCTTGTTTGGTAGAGCCAGAGGTGCTTACATCGTAGGATCAAATTTCAGTGGACCAATTATCTGGGGGTTTCTCTCCCAACCAGTGCCTCGTGACTAGTATATCAAAGGCTGTGGTATGTGCTGTCCTGTCAGAAAGTGAATATAAAAGATCCCTTGCTGCTAATACAAAAAATATAGCAAGTTTTTTCTGAGACTATTTGTCAAAATTACCATGTTTGACATCAAATAGCTGATGAATAAAAAATCCATGTGCTCTAGTGTTGTCATCAAGACACAACTGTTAAACATACATACCATCCTATGCTGTATGGCAGTTAAATGTACTAGACAAAATTAATTACGGTCCCACATACTTTTTCCAGATTACATTAACTTGCATGTCGGTGATCGTGTCCAAACCTTCTTA
The DNA here is from genome assembly GCF_016097555.1 of Gigantopelta aegis. Taxonomy (NCBI): domain Eukaryota; kingdom Metazoa; phylum Mollusca; class Gastropoda; order Neomphalida; family Peltospiridae; genus Gigantopelta; species Gigantopelta aegis. The sequence goes on from NC_054704.1 coordinate 56,462,203, forward strand.
CTGTTGAATTCATATTTTCCTTGAATTTCCACAATGACCATTGTGTTTGATGATTTCTAACTTCAATTTATTTTGTTGAGTATCCTTATACCAGTATTGTGCTTTACCAAAGGATGAGACAATTCAAATGGATTGTTGAGTGGATATGCAACACATGACCAATACACAATGTTGTAAAATATTTATTTTGGTCCAAATGTAAATAGCTGAAACCATCTCAACAGTGTATGTACATAATAAGGTGTGAGAGACCTTTACACCAAATGTAAAATTATTTTGATACTGTAAATCACATTAGCTTAATTTCTGATACATTTTTGCATTTATAGTGAATAAATTACATTCTGAAATATTTCAACTTGATATTTTTTTTTATTCCAGTAAGAAATTGAACACAGATTCAAAAGTGGTTGAAATTCAGTGAGATATTCAGAAATCCACTGGCCTCATGTTGATGATAATATACAAACTGTACAACCCTGTCATACATTTTCATTCATCCTCATCTGATGGGGATAATATCTTAAATTTTGTTGCAGAAATTGCTTCTATGACCTTTCTTTTGTCATCAGGAAACATGAAAGTGCATGTTCAATAAACTGTAGGATGTTGGTGTTGACCAGTTCTAGCTGCACGTCTTCTTGCTAACTGTATGAATGTCCTGAGTTTCTATCAGCAGTGGGTGTACATCGGTTTCACTTTGCTGTGATGAACTGATGCTTCAACTCGGAGATACCGACAGACTGTCCAGCCTTTTCATCATAATCATACCATTCCTAAAACAAACGCAACAACCTTTTAAACACAAGCATGGTATAGCAAGTACATGCGTGCCTCTGTCAACAGAAACTGGCCAACTACCTTAGATGTTTTTGTCCAATTACCTTTTCATTTTTATTTTTGTTTACAGTAAACTTCAAGGACCATTTATTATATTTTGCTTGTGACAAAGATACTTATACTTATAGATAGTTTAGCTGAAAACTAAAGATCACACTACCATTTACCCACTTACAGAAAGTGTATCAAAATGAGCCAGAACAAGATGACGAATCTTGTATGACAAGATATTAATGGGCAAAATTACAGCATTTCAAATGTACAATTGCTTTACTTTTCATCAGACATTGTATTTTCAAAATTTCATAGCTCATATTTTCTGATAAACTCATTTTGTGGCCAGAAAAAGTGTCTATGACTGGTACCTAACAAAGAATAGACCTAATCATATCAAACTTGTATTGTTATCCTGACCAAAGATTGGATATAATTTACACATCAAGCTATGTTTTAAGTATGTCAAATAAGGAAGGCTCAAGCTCAATATAAATCACTTGTGGGTTTTCTTTATCCTGTTCCCCTGAAAAACAAACCTTTTCCTTTAAATCAATATCAGCAAACACAGTTTCAGTGTTCTCTCCAACAGCAGTCCAACCAACCTACAAGATCGAAAATGGTGGTAGTCTCTAATATACATGTATGTACACTTGATAGATGATATATCAAAAGCATATTTTATTGCATATGTATATATACAAAAGGATTGAGCACAAGTTAAGAGGCCCTATCCTAATTACAAATATTAAATTGTACAACAATGGCAACTGTAATTTTCAATAAATCAATCAATCAATCAATCAATAGAAGTAAAGTTTTGTGAAAAACTATTGAATAAACTGAAAGAACAGAAAAGGAAAAGAAATAGAATTAATAAATTGTTTAACAGTATTCATTATTTACATTTTATCTTCATAACCTCTCAAAGAAAACAATAGACACAGGTTATCTCCCCTAATACAAGTTTCTATGATCGGTTAGTTTGCCCAATGTTATGTCAAAACCATTTAATCTGCACACAAGTTTCAAAATGTCTGAAGTTGTAACGTGAAGCATGCAGATAAATATATTCTATCTTCAATTAGTTCCAAATGATGGCCAAACATATTCTTAATGCTAGCATTTGAAATTACTGCATAGTAAAGTTGTTTCATTTCAAATGGTTTGTCAAGAACCTCTAGAAAAATGTCATAATGTATAAGCAGCATATTTTGTCTGTTTCAATGAATTCATTGCATTCACTGCCACATTTCAGTTATTAATATACAGCCCTTTGACAATAGATACATGTAATGCCCATTTAAGATTAATGAAGGATACTACTGTGACTTTGGGTCTAGTGGGTTTTTATCTATTAGGACTGTCATCACCTTGTCTGGTAGTGGTAGCAGATACTTTTTTTTGACATAAATGCCAGGGCATAGCATGGTTAAATTAACCCTCCATTAGTCTAGTATTTTCCCTTTTAATTCTTTTCACACAAATACAAAATAAACTTGACAATTTATGGATACCTTTGGTTGTTCTAAATCACGTTTCAACAATATATTTTTAATTATTTTGAAAACTTCTGGTAACCACTAGTTAAGCTAACAACCTGCCCCTGACAGTGAACATTTAGTCTTGCATTTTACGATAGTTTGAAGCTGATGGATTTGACTTGATCATTTTGCAATTTGGAGTTAAATAATAGGCAGATTAATGTTGTTGTATATTTTACATATACAGTGTACATGTACCAGTATGTCATGGATCAGTGATGAAGGTTTTAGTACGTACCCGTGGTGAGAAGTCTGTTGGTTCCACGCCACGACAGTCGAATGTGACCACCGACTTGAATGAGCCGGCATTGTCAGCATCGTAGTGAGACACAGTAGTTGGGATAATGTCTACAATAGGAAACATGTTATCTGTCAGTCAACACAAATGTTAAGTCATGGATTATACAAACAGGAATGACCACATTTTTGACAACTGAGTTTACAAAAATAAATATATATACGTGTATGTATATTGAAAAATAACATACATGTAATACAAGGGTAGGTAAGGGTAATGAATTTTAGTAAATAAAAACTAAATAGTAAGAGTATGTAAGAAAACCTTCTGCCTGATATATACTATAGAATGGGGTTCTCTTTTTTGGCAATTTCAAAAATATATAAAATATGATATTACAAAAATAGAACTTAATTGTAATTAACTTAGTGCCACCAACGTATTCTCTTGCAATATGAAACACTGTATCTGAACCTTTCAAGAAGTTAAAATCCTGGTAATTTTTTCCTGGTGCAATTTTCTACAAAAATATCCTACCCCTAATATATTATTTTTATTGAAAATGCTGTAAATCAGAAAATGTTAGCCAGCATAAAATTTTATCAAATTTAGTGAAGCTACATTGTATACAAGACATTTATATTTCATGACAAAAAGCTATCTGATGTTAAATTTAAAGACATACATGTAATACAAATGACTATTCGCAAAAATTACGAGCAACTGTTTTGCCAGTGATTAATTAAATACACAACAATGGTTACATGCCAAGGATGGCAAACAACAGTGATTAGTTAGCATACACATTATATTACTGCACCTTTCAACTAAAGCTGAAAAACATCAAAATTGGTCAAAAATATTATATAAACTGATCCGGCCTACAACTTAAGCTTACTAATTGTTTTAGTTTCTGATATGACAACTTCACTCAAGTTTTATGTCTCTAACATGTCACTTATTTGGATTTTGTTAAATTTTAAGAAAAATAATAATTCTTTTCATGGAAGTTAAGATGAGGAGAATAAAGTACAATAAAGCAAACAATCCTGCAAACTATGAAAATGTTCAAATCACCAATAGAATTTTCTCTTTTACACAGTTTGCACTTGAGCACAACACTGGCATGGCCCCTACCACCAGTTAAGGGTGAACTTTCCTGTAATAGGAACAAAACAAGTAATGAAACATCTAACACTTAAATATGTAAATTATGATTTGTGACAAGTTTGTTTTATCTAACAACACCACTAGAGCACACTGGCAACTTTGACATATAGTCTTAGAGAGGAAACCCACTTCATTTTACTGTTAGTAGCAAGGGATCTTTTATATGCACCATCCCATATGAACTGGCTGGAACAAGAAATAGCCCAATATGCCCACCGACGTGGATCGATCCGAGACTGACCACACATCAAGCGAGCACTCTACCAATGGACTACGTTCCGATTTGTAACAGAAAACTCTCATTAACCACCAGCAACTAACCCAGTTTGCTGGACAGACAGCCCAGATAGCTGAGGTGTGTGCTCAAGACAACGTGCTAAATCCTTAACTGGATATAAGCACAAAAATAACTATAAGCAAAGTAATGTCATAAGATCAATACTTCTGTTGAATTCTCAGTCCAACCAATGATTAACGATTAGTATATCAAAGGCTGTGATATGTGCTGTAAACCTAATGTTTGTGGAAAACAAATGCCATGCTGGTATTCAAGAGTAGCCGATCGATATTCTAAGAAACATTACAATCATCATGACTGAAAAAAATTAAAAAGGACATTTATCTTTCTGACCAGTTCTTCACAACTACTAGCTAGACCAAAGATATGTATGACTGGTATGTGTTGCCCTACCTGTGGGAAGGTTTGAACAAAACACCACCTGTTGCAAATCCAAAAGAATCTTGACAGTGGGCTTCTTATCTAGATTGCTTGTGACAATTATGGTTAGTTAAAACAGCCAATGGTTACTGATTAAAATTTTATGATGCCTCATTTTTCAACTGGAATCCATTAAATTAATCTAATTCAGTAATTGCCATAATCCTGCTGTAAATGAAGATCATGCTAATCCAATTACGTTTCCCTTAACACCAACCTTCAAAAACATGCATCTAGTCCTGTGTTCAAACATCTATTATAAAATACACGTATAAATGTCCAAGTCCAGATAATAATTAAATTGCGTGTATTTATTAGCATCAAATTCTGAAAGAAAGAAAGAAATGTTTTATTTAACGATGCACTCAACACATTTTATCCACGGTTATATGGCGTCAGACATATGGTTAAGGACCACACAAATATTGAGAGGAAACCCGCTGTCGCCACTTCATGGGCTACTCTTTCCGATTAACAGCAAGGGATCTTTTATTTGCGCTTCCTACAGGCAGGATAGCACAAACCATGGCCTTTATTGAACCAGTTATGGATTACTGGTCGGTGCAAGTGGTTTACACCTACCCATTGAGCCTTGCGGAGCACTAACTCAGAGTTTGGAGTCTGTATCTGGATTAAAAATCCCATGCCTCGACTGGGATCCGAACCCAGTACCTACCAGCCTGTTGACCGATGGCCTAATCATGACGCCACCGAGGCCAGTCACAAATTCTGAATACATTCGTCACAAGTTTATAGTACTTAACTATAAAAACAATTCCATGAAAAAAGGTAAGATTAATTTTGACAGCATGAATCCAACTGGATTCAAGCCAACATGGACCAAAAATGAGGCACTTTTATTTCCTTATACCTGTAAACTGAGAACTGGCAAAAAATAAGCTAAACGTACATGTATGTCAATGCTACTTACAGTTTCAGTACAGTACACAAAATCATGGGTCTCTTCACCACAGTTTAGACACTTGAGCTTAAAATAAATGCGATGAAATATTTAGTCTCCTTAACTCTTAAAGGGACATTCCTGAGTTTGCTGCATTGTAAGATGTTTCTGACTAATAAAAAATTTCTACGATAAAACTTACATATTAAATATATTTTCAGGTTCAGAATATCAGTGTCTGTATATTGAATGTGTTTCTTGTCGTCTTAATATTTGTAAGAAGCCCAGACTGGATTTTATCTTCAAATAATTTTGTACATATGAAAAAATTATATTTTAGGAAATAAAATGAAATTTAACCCAGTACAAATATTAGAATGATCAGAAACACGTTTAATATACAGCCACTAATATTTTATGCAGAAAAACATATTTGATATGTAATTGCAATCGTTAAAATATGTTTGTTAATTAATAACATCTTAAAAATTGCAGGAAAATCAGGAATGTCCCTTTAAGACATTATACAGTGAAACCTCTCAAAATTGGACCCTCTGTAAACCTGAATTCCCTCAAACCAGATACTTTTAATGGTCCCTTTTTAATAATCTGTACAGAACTTAACCTCTTTTAACCAGATACCTCTTATTACCGGACATTTTACTGGGTACCATAGGGTGTCCAGTTTAGAGGGGTTTCATTGTAGTAGTCGAAACGCTTACGAAAAATTAAAAATTACTTTCCCATGTTTCTCCGAAGCCAGGCATTGATTACCTACATGTAGAAGTACGTGTAATACATTTATAGGATATTAAATGAGCTTCCATTTCGTATCATGTTTATGTTCCGAGTGAAATAATTTTTTGTTGTCAATTAACTCGTAGAAATCGACTTAAAATGGAAGAAGATCAATGAATATCCGGTGTGTGTCACATGACCTCACACATGCCAGATTAACAAGAACAAATCATTTAATTATTATTATTATTAAATCCCCTATTGTTAGAATTTGTTTTCAATTATTATATTCGATCTGCAAAAGGTATGCTACATTTTTGTGCGGCTACTGTAGTAAATAGTATTCATAATCCATTCAAAACAATTGTAAATAATTTTGACTGTATAAATTGTGTTATAAATCAATTCATCTTTTTTTTTTTTTTTTTTTACAAACTATTCACTGGTATGAATGTAATGCCTATCAGTATTGACATCAAGTGTTAGAGATGGGTGTTGGTAAAACGAGGACCGAACCAGAACGCTTGACAAACTGAATTTTTCGTTTAAAAAAAATATTAAACAGTGTTCGTCAACTGTGCATAGTTAAGATACATATTTTTTCATGTAGTGGCCTTAAAAATGGGAAATGATGAATCACACGTGTGCAGTACGATACTTTTTGCAATCACATATCCCTGAATGCAGTTAGAAACGTTGCACTCTTTCCTGTTTACTGAAGAGTGCTTCACTTTTGTTTACTATAAATAATAATGGATTTGTTTTACGTCCACATTGATTTAAAATGTAGAATAGTATTTCTGTAAATGTCCTATTCGTGTTTTTGTTGTTAGGTGGAACGCAGTTTGGGACGTCAATGGTACCGGTATGGAAAACCATTCAAATCCTGTATAAATTATAATATTATGTTCTTCATTTTAATTTTTTAAATTATATAGCCAAATATATTTAATTATATTTTATGTTTAAAGAACAACAGACAATAGAATTAGTTTTGTAAAGCAAAATATTTTTCAAACTGAATATAAATTAAATAAAACCTCAATAAGGCCTCTCACTACCTCCTGAGTTATTTCCCTTGTCATTACCTTTAGATACCATCTAAAATCTTCTCCTTCGGGTTTCAGACATGTCAGATTTTCTAGCTGAGCCGATATTTGGAGTGAAATTTTCTGCAAATGCAAAAGAATTGATTGTCAACATAAAATCATTTAAAAACTAAAAGTAAACATAAGATTTTAAATGTAGATGAAACGTGTACCATGTTCTGTTCTTTGTTGTAAACCCCTTCTTTTTCTTGGAGACCCACCAAAACGTTGCACTGTCGTCAAATTCTAGCGTTTTACTGATTTTCGACCTCGACACAGCAACCATCATCCCGGTAAGACACCTAGATATAGCCACGTTTAATATATATTAGTGACTTGTTCTCTGTTTTTTTCTTACCCCCCCCCCCACCCACCCCCAATATGGGTACGAGACATGGGAGGGTAAGGGAGTTTAACTGCACCCCCTAAATACGATAACGTAGTGCCCAGTGCTGGAGCAAATCTCTGGCCCTAAGCAACTTCGTGCCTCACCATAAGCCTAAATGAATGAATGTTTTTAATGCACTTTATATATTTTCTCTGTCAAGCATGGATCGTGCAGGTAGAGGGATTACCTTGAGGTGCGCATTTCAATGGTATTTACGAAAATTGCCGAAAACTTTACATATAAAAACACCAACATTCCTTTATTTGATGTGACGTCGACAATGCTTTGACGTTGTTTAATTAATATGCTTATTGATGTCAAAGCAATACTACGTACATTCTTCTCAATATAGTTTAGCTTCATAAATGTGCGAACAGAATCGCTGTTTGACATTTATAAACATATGTATTTTAACTGTACGTAAATGTTTAATATGGATGTACTACTGTACCTAATGCAGGGCCGTAGCTAGCTTCTTTTTTCTTTTTTTTTTCTTTTTTTTTTCGGGGGGTAGTTAACTGAGTAGTTAATAGTCTAAAACTCCTTTTTTTAAACTTACTATAATGCTTTCCCATTTTTTTTCGGGGGCGGGGGGGGGGGGGGGGCAACTGTCCCCCTTGTCCCCATGCTAGCTACGGCCCGGTAATGCCGATATCTAACAACCTTGCTATTTTGTTTCAATATGTTATACAAATGTTGAGTTCATATCAATAGAGGTAAGCGTTTAATTGTTTATAAAAGAACACGCGTCAACACACTATCTATAGTTAACAATGAACAGCTAACAGTTAACAGCTAAAATGTGCGAAGGAGAAACAATCCACAAGTTCACAAGACTAGATTAAAATATATATATACTCTTTAAAAAAAGTAGGGGAACCTGAAATATTAATGTTAATATCAACTATTAGATCGAACATACGTTTTGACCACAGACATTCTAGTAAAGAACGTTCAGGTCTGTTTATCACATTCCATAGTTTGCACATGCATTATGCAGTTGCCCCATACACGTGCATGGGGTGTCATTCTCGATTTTGATAATTTCCAGGAAGGTCCATTAATCACTGTGGAGCATTATTTCTGTCAATCTTTTTCATTCTGTGTATCATACAGTTATTACTGTTTTGTTTTTAGTGATTTTTATTATTTGAATTTGTGATTTACTGATAAAAAACGTCAACTTTCAAATTTCACTTCTGACCCCAATCGTCCTTCAAGATCTTTGTGGTTATAAAACCTTCTGTAATACTGAACTACCGATTGTAATGTTTGCCCCATTAATTCACTATTATCATATAACCATTCCCCACAGCTAATATGCCTTACAATTTTGGAAATGGTAAATTTTTATTAGAGTTCCTCTACTTTTTTTTTGGTTCTTCAATAACGGTGCATTACACAAAAACAACATATCTTTCATTTTATACGTATAAGTTTTTTTTTTTTTTTTCCATCTCCTGTCTTTAATATTTAGATTCTTTACAACTGAATAAATAACAATGCTCATCTCTAATATTAGTATTAACAAAGTTTGCATAGGATGTTTCCTTTAGGAATGTTAAACCATATACCTGTCTCTAGTGGTAATCTTAAATGTTAAATTGCCCAACTTCAAATGCAGATTGCCAATAGAACGGGTTCTCGTTAGTTTTTTGCTATATAACCGCATCTGGGCTATAATACAGGTCCGAACAGGTGGTTCATTAACCGATTCACTCCGGCTGTCTCTTACGCTATACACTCATGTCCCAAAAGGTCAATGCACAATATTACAAAATAGCATGGGCAAAATACAACCAGAAGGCTTACCATTACGCATACATATTGTTTTAATTCTTCACAATTTCCTAGAAGTAAATATGTGAACCATAACTTGTGTCACAATAAGGAACTATATAGTGGACCGTGATGAATGAACTCTCACCCGGAAGTGATCTGTGTAGTGAGACCTATACAGTATATATTTTGTACGATTATCTCATCAATAAAATTTCGTTTTGAATAATGTATAAAACTGGCCCTTAGAAAAGTGCATAATATTCGAAAAACTACTATTGTATGAATTGATCGCCGAGATTTGTTTTAATTCTTGTGTATAGGATTTAAAATCGACATGTTGATTAGTGTGGGTGAACTGCATTCCCGTGTTATCGAAAATACGTTTTTATGATTTTTGATCACCTGCTTGACGTCACTATATTCTGAAACTGGAGATATGCTTTAATCCCCGACTGAAGGCACGAGGCAAGATGAATGCAGCACTGATCTTAAAATTCAAAGAAACCGCATTATTCATCTCATTTAGAGTGATTTTCCCCATCCGACCTCAATAGTCGAGTGGGATCTACGTTATCCGATTCTCACTCCCAAGAAATGGGTGTGCCTCAAGGTAGCATCCTGTCAGTAACTTTATTTTCCGTGAAAATTAACAGCATCACCCAGTGTTTAAAACCTGGCGTTGATAGCTCTTTAATATGTCGACGATTTTCAGATTTCCTACAGATCGTCCAGTATGAGTATTACTGAACGTCAGTTGCAGCTTTGTTTGCATAAACTTCAGCAATGGGCAACTAACAATGGATTTCTGTATGCATATCTGCCAGAAAAGAGGTCACCATTTAGATCCTCAGCTGTTTCTGAACAAAAATCCGGTTCCAGTTGTGGAGGAGACCAAATTTCTGGGGATTATTTTTGACAGGAGGCTATCTTTTGTTCCTCATTTACAGTATGTGAACAAGAAGGGCTTAAAGGCCCTCAATATCTTAAAGGTTATTGGCAAGACTGAATGGGGAGCAGATTGAAAGGTTATGCTCCGACTTTATAGATCTTTAGTTCGGTCTAAACTTGATTATGGGTGCATTGTGTATGGGTCAGCACGTAAGTCTTACTTGCAAATGCTAGATCCTATATAAACCAGGGACTTAGGCTTTGTCTTGGTGCTTTCAAAACATCTCATGTGGAGAGCTTGTACGTCGATGCACACGAACCTAGTTTGGGTGCTAGACGTGCAAAGCTTTCTCTGCAGTATGCTACAAAGATTAAATCAATGCCAAAACATCATGCACACAATGCGGTGTTTGATAATAAATATATGAAGTTATTTGATGCGAAATCGAACGCAATTCGAACATTTGGTATTCGCATTAAGCAGTTTTTATCAATTTCCAACATTGATTTAACAGACATTTTGGAAAGGCCTTCATATTTTATTTTGCCACCTTGGTATATCAAACCACCAAAAATTGTATTCAATCTTGTGCATCTAAAGAAAGATCGCACAGATGCAGTTATTTATAAACAACATTTCATGGAAATTCAAGAGAGGTATTGTGATTACAGTCCTGTTTACACAGACGGATCACGGTGTGGGAATTCCGTGGCTTGTGCTAATTTTTCCATCAGACGCAATAATTTCCATGACATTGCCCGATTCAGCATCAATCTTTACTGCTGAAATATGGGCAATCATTAAAGCCCAGGAACAGATCAAGGATTCATGTGCATCCAAATATATTATTTTTACAGACTCTCTTTCGTGTCTCCAGGCTTTACAGTACAACATGAAATTGGAGCATACCTTAGTTGGGATGGTGATACGAAAGTGTGTCTTTTTATCAATTGCCAATAAAGAGTTTATATTTTGTTGGGTACCCAGCCATGTTGGCATTAAGGGTAACGAAAAGGCAGATGTTGCTGTCAAGTCTGCTTTGAACTTGCCCCGCGTCTATGTCAAGGCATTCCTGGGAGAGTGGCCTTCATCCTACAGGCGATGCAGGAAGGATGAAGTAGTCTTGTGCCGTGCCCGCATCGGCCATACATATTTGACGGATTCATATATTTTAAAGAAGGACCCTCCTCCTCAGTGTGAACATTGTCAGTGTACACTGACTGTGCGCCACATTTTGGTGGAGTGTGATCTTCTCAAGCCGACGAGAAATGATATATTTGGCAACAGAAATGTTTTGGAATCTTTTAAATTCCATCCAGAATTAATTGTAAAGTTTTTTAAAACACTTTGACTTCTATACAAAGTTTTAAAATATACTTACCTTGATTTTATATATTGTATTATACTTTCTCCCCACAGCTCCTTACACTGTGGTTTTACATAAATATATATAAATAATATTTTCACATACTTACCATTTGTGACACCCAATAACCGATGTGTATTTTTGTGCTGGGGTGTCGTTAAAAATGCATTCATTCATTCCATCCGACCTCATAATCCCAGATATTCGAATACTTGAAAATACTATTTGAATATTTCGAATACAAAATCAGTGAGGGAATATTCGAATATTCAGACCGGACACTGTTTTAGATTACTTTGCACGTAGGCCTAAGCTAGATTATTCCACATCAAACGCCATATGGATTGGAAGTAAAAAGTTCTCTGAGGATGTTTCTCACCATAGTTGGAATGTGGCGAAACCGATTTTTGTCTACTTCACGCACACGCACGCACACACACACACACACACACACACACACACATACACAGACAGACAGACAGACACACACAACACACACAGGCGACGCCTCATTAAAGATTTTACTCGTGGATTATTTCGTGTTATTGTTGACTCGTAACTGGTGAAATCCTTTGTAAACAGGTTACATGTGCATAAACATGTTAATTATGTTCGGTCAGTATACATATATATAATGTTAATAGGCGGCAATTGCTTGGCAAGCTGCTTTAATATGAATAAACGGGCTATTAAAAGTGGAAGTTAATACATCAGCGACGAACTATCAGAAACACATTGTATGTATGTACTGTTCAGTTTAACCTGGCCAGGGGCGTAGCGTGATGTGGACCTGTGTGTGTGTGTGTGTGTGTGTGTGTGTGTGTGTGGTTCGAATATGAACCAAGTGGACCTTTTTCTGTTTTGTTTTTGCACCACCAGAAACTCCATATGTATAAACCTGTATGTTTTAGTTCTGAAAGTGGAGCATTTGCTTCAGCGGGTCAGCGGGTCTGCGGGGGGGGGGGGGGGGGGGGGGGGGGGGGGGGGGGGGGGGGGGGGGGGGGGGGGGGGGGGGGGTGGGGGGGGGGGGGGGGGGGGGGGGGGGGGGTGGGGGGTGGGGGGGGGGGGGGGGGGGGGTGGGGAGGTGGGGGGGGGGTTACATCCAAATAATTTCATTTACTATAATTTATAAAGTTATATTATTGAAAACTACAATATTAAACGGTGACTGACAGGTTGCTAATGTGACGTCAATGTACATGTTCATGTCCTTTATATTTGTCATCTCGGAAGTTTGTTTTGTTTAACGACACTACTAGAGCACATTGATTAATCATCGGCTGTTGGATGTCAAACATTTGGCAATTTCTGACTCATAGTCATTAGAGGAAACCCGCTACATATTTCCTAATGCAGCAAGGGATCTTTTACATGCATTTTCCCAAAGACAGGAAAGCACATACCACGGCCTTTATCCAGTTGTGGTGCACTGGTTAGAATAATAAATAAAAAATTCAGTTCAATGGATCCATAGAGGTGGTTCGATCCTGCGACGCAAGCACCTCAAGCGAACGCTCATCCGACTGAGCTAAATCCCTCCCCTTGTCGTCTCGGATTCTCGAGGAAACCGCTGTTTACGCTGAATGACAACACCTTCCAGTTTTGATATTTTTGACTTCATTATGCAAGACCGGCCTCGGTGGTGTCGTGGTTAGGCCATCTGTCTACAGGCTGGTAGGTACTGGGTTCGGATCCCAGTCGAGGCATGGGATTTTTAATCCAGATACCGACTCCAAACCCTGAGTGAGTGTTCCGCAAGGCTCACTGGGTAGGTGTAAACCACTTGCACCGACCAGTGATCCATAACTGGTTCAACAAAGGCCATGGTTTGTGCTATCCTGCCTTTGGGAAGCGCAAATAAAAGATCCCTTGCTGCTAATCGGAAAGAGTAGCCCATGTAGTGGCGACAGCGGGTTTCCTCTCCAAATCTGTGTGGTCCTTAACCATATGTCTGACGCCATATAACCGTAAATAAAATGTGTTGAGTGCGTCGTTAAATAAAACATTTCTTTCTTTCTTTTTCATTATGCAAGAATTATGTGGTATCGATTAATTTGTAGTTATTTATCACAAATACCTATATATGTAAAAATAGCTATATCATTTGCAACTTTGATAATGAATCTATAAATGCAATTGTTTATCTCACAAGATAGGACAATACTTGTTTGTTTATGATTTTTAAAATTTATTTTTAAATAATTGTTTTAATTTTAATTTTAATTTATTTATTTATTTACTTCATAAATAATTGTTTTAATTTTAATTTTAATTTATTTATTTATTTACTTCATAAGTTTGTAATGCTTGAAAAATAAGTGGGATGTCATAAAAAAAAAGCTGGTTAGTTTTTGAGTCCGATTCACGATCACATTTCTTTGCGAACATCGCTAAATTGCTAATGGTATAATATGAAGAATATTGCGCCCATGAAACAAAAAGTGGATAAATCATTTCAAATTAGTTACTCGAAATTAGCCGTACTTGACATTATTAATAGTAAAGTGCAATTAACCTGTGGGCTACTATACTAATATGACCATTATATAGCACCCAACAATTATTTTAAATACTTGTAATACTTCACACATAATATGATAATTAGTAACAGACAATTAATTTAAACAGTTGTAATATGATCGTTAGTAACGGATAATTAATTTAATGATGTGGAACAGCCCGCTCACTGGGCGGTATAAAAGCACGGATAGCAGCATGTTAACGGCACAAAGGATCGTCTGTGCTAACAATCATTTGACAAGTATTTACATCCACTGAAGGTTCAAGCACGTTCATCTTAGACACATCCTCTGAATAGTCTGTGCTGCTAGTTTGACGATGAGATTTGTACTGTCGATTGTGCTGCTAGCCGCGGTGGTTTGCGGAGAGGGAGAAACCCCGACCGCCCTTGAAAAGATGAAGACATGTATGCAGAACAGGGGGACAGTCACTTTAAAGAAGCTCGGAAAGTAAGATGTTCTTTTTATTTTAAGTCGATCATCTGGTTTTCGTGGTGCACAGGGTGAATTGTGTCTCTCTCTCTCTCTCTCTCCTCCTCTCGTCTGTGTCTTCTCTTCCTCCTCTCCTCTCTCTCTCTCTCCTCTCTCTCTCTCTCTGGCTGTGTGTTCTGTGTGTGTGTGTCGTGTGTGTCCTCTGTCTGTCTCTCTGTCTCTGTGTGGGTGTGTGTGTGTGTGTGTGTGTCTGTGGTCTCGTGTCTGTTGTGTGTGAATAAATAGCACCGTGTTCAATTTACCAAAATAACTCGATCTAAAGTACATTAAGTGATGGCCGTGTAAAGTCATCGGCAAAGAGGCTGTAATTGCTGAAAATATTTCACACTGTTAAATAACTACTAATATCGGGACGTAGCACAGTGGTAACGCCCATTACGTGACGGCAGCGTGTTTCGTCTCATTATATGTGTGGTCCTTAACCATGTGTCTGATGTGTTGAGTGCGTCGTTAAATAAACTATCGCTACCTTCCTGCCTAATAACTAGGGTCAGCAACTTTAATTACGATAAGCCGTACTAGTTCAATACCTTGTAGGACAGTGCAGCCAGTGCTCCACAACTGGTATAACAAAGGCCGTGATATGTACTATCCTGTCTGTGGGATAATGCATATAAAAGATCCCTTGCTGCTGCTGCTGATAATAATAATAATAATAATAACAATAATAATAATCTTTATTTAAAGAAGGTTACACAAATAGTAGGACACTAATCTCCCTTGTGGCCTTCTGTCCATTAAGTATTAAACATTATTATTCAACATATAATGAAATAAACAATGTAATAACAAATTCAAGCTAATAATACAAACAAATTCTAATGTGCATAAAACGAGACTATCACTACACAATTGCTTTTTGATCTAATTTCAATATAAAATAGTTTTAATGAAAGCCTTTGGGAATATTGTAAAAACGACATTTTAATATTGTTGTTTACAAACATTGTGTACCGATATATCTGACCTTAGCAACCAGTATGTGTAAACAGATTTCAGCGTACAAGGATATCGTTCCTAAAATCACTAATATTACAGTAATCAGTTACACAGTTATTATCTCACTAAATAAATAAAATGATTTGCCATAATGAACAAACAATATTAGGATATGTCTAACTAAGAAAATAGCTAATCGATCGTACAAGTTTTGGAGGAAAATAAACTTTAAAACATTCGATCAAACGGAAATTTATCCCAGGTTTATTTATGAGCTCATGGGATGTTTTCACTGTGTAAGTACACACACTTTGCAGTTATGACAATATTTGCATCAATAATATTAATGTCAACGTTGTGTCATAGCTTTTATATGCACAGGAATCTGGGAATTAAATAAACTTTAAAATCGCAAGGCCAAAACACGGACTTCAAACATTAAATTAAAACATTTAGCGACCGTAATATAGTAATATCCCATAAATAAATTACGGCAACTATTTACAAACATAGTTTCATACACTATAAACATATTATGTAGCTCACACTGTGCATCCAAACGATCACTAATAATAGTTACGCAACTTTTTTTTGTTTTTTGGTCTATAGTGCGTGACACGACAAACTGCACTACTAAGAATTTCATTAAACAATAACTATAATAAATGGCATAGTTCCAGACAGTACAGAACACAAGCAATATGCAAATAATTACTATTAATGTAAAAAAAATAAATATTCTGTTTTGTTCCAA